>NC_062535.1:15299070-15394070 GCF_022655615.1 Tachysurus fulvidraco | reverse complement strand
CTGGTGGAGATGGTATTTGGTGAGAGGACCTGAAGAGCCCAGCCCACAAAGCTCTTGGCCTCGTCCAGCTTCAGAAACAGGTTCTCTCTCTCCGCCTCGGTCAGCGTCTTCGAGTCTGGACACAAAAGTCAACAAAACACACTGGATTACCGTTTCCCTGTAACGTCACACACCACAAACACGTCTCTACATGGGATACATTCAACTGTCAAAAAGGCTGGACATCTCTGTTTATCATAAATCATGTAAAACTATTATTATATTCTATTATACATGATTTAAATCTTCATGTCTCGGTTGATAAGTCGGGTTTATTTTTCTATGACAAAGCGATCGCTGTCGAACGCTCGAATCGGATCGGTCAGAAAGTGACAACGATTCATTTTCTATAATCAGCAGCTCTGTCTGTAATCCAATTCACAGATTAAATGATATTAACGTGCACTGGTTATTCTAACGCGTTATCGATCCTATAGTAATGTTGTAAACGTGGACTAAACTGATTAATAAAACGTGTTGTGTCTGTTTACGTGACAAATGTCATAGCCTAAGGGTTAGAGAGTCTGACTCCTAACCCTAAGGTTGTGGGTTCGAGTCTCGGGACGGCCACGACTGAGGTGCCCTTGAGCTAGGCACCGAACCCCCAACTGCTCCCCGGGCACCACAGCATAAATGGCTGCCCACTGCTCCGGGTGTGGGTTCAGATTGTGTGTGTATGCACTTTGGATGGGTTAAACACAGAGAACAAATTCTGAGTATGGGTCACTTCACTTCACAACGATTCGTAGGAGTCGACGGTCAGATGTAAAGTTGGAACTTTACCTCAAACTCCCCTTTAAGGAGGTCTATTTTTGTGCACGTGCTGTTTATGGCTGCTGTTTTTGATGATCGTATGACACACGATTTAAGGAGTTGGTTATAAAAAGCACTGAGTTGTAAGAAGTCCTAAGAAAAATTAAAGCACTACAGTGCATACACTCTTGACATGATTACTGCGAGTCTTCTCATCATCATCACGCATGATTGTTTTCCTACAACAACACGACTCTGTATGGTTTATTTCTCCCATCACACTGAGCTCCACTGTGGCTAACCTGCAACTTTCAGGTTCTTCAGCTCCTCTTTTCTGGACACTGGACAGAAACATATTCCATAAACCATGGGACCTGATAGTAAACACAAACAGGGTATTATTTATAAGAACACAAAGGCAGCAATTTTGAACAGACTTTTAGCTTGATGTGATGTTTACTGACCCAACACAGGACCTCTACCAGCCTCGTCGATACCCAGACAGCAGTCTTCAGTCCTGCACAACTCAGGGATTGGAGATGACAGTCTACAACTGACCGAATTATCCGCCTCAAAGTCACTCAAGTCCATGTTTGGACAAAAAAAAAAATCCTACTGAGAAGACAGAAAGCTGTAAACTAACACTATTCACGTCCTAGTAAACAAAGCAGGGGCCAATCCCAAATAGCAGCCTGCACCCTATATAAGCGCACGAGACCCCTAGCTTCCTGAGCCCTATCTAGTAAACTTCTTATCAAGTCAGACGCTATTTGGGACACAGCATATGCTACAGGGTGGCATGCTAACTAACTTTCATCCTAGTATAAAGTAATAAAGCGTTACGTGCTCCAAATATCCGTATATTATATATCTGTGGCAAGTTTATCACTTGCTATATAAACAGTAACAAGGATAGAAAAAGAGGAGAGTATAGAAAATGAACTAAACAAAGCTAACAAAGCTAACAAAGCTAATCTGACAGAAAGCAGCCTGAAGGAGGCGGAGTGTGATTGGCTGAAGCAATCAAAAAGCCCGGGAAAAAACCACGTGACATATTTTTTAACCTGTGTATTGCTTTCATTGGGAAGCCAGAATAGAAAGGATAACATGGCAAAAACAATGTTTTTACTTATTTATAAAAGTTATTTTTATAAATGTTCGACGTGTCTGTAGCACATTCATGAATCCTAAATCATATATCTATATCTATCTATCTATCTATCTATCTATCTATCTATCTATCTATCTATCTATCTATCTATCTATCTATCTATCTATCTATCTATCTATCTATATACATATATATATATACGTGTGTGTGTGTGTGTGTGTGTGTGTGTATTCAAAGTGCCTGTTATTTTAATTCACATACATATGTGTTTCCTGACCTGTGTTTATTTTACCTGCCTTTAGTCTGTTTAAAATATATTTGTCATAAAATCATAAAATAATACACAGCTGAAACAGCTTAAAATGTTTTAGAACCCTAACAGCAATACGACAGAAACCTTTTTTTTGTTTGTTTGTGTGTGTGTGCGTGTGTGTGTGTGTGTGTGTGTGTGTGTGTGTTCTGTTTTGATGGTTTACACACCAGTAATTTAAACACTGAACTAAAAAAAATAAACACAAATTTATATATATATTTTCACATTTTGTCTTATTATTAGTCAGTGCGAGTATAAATATCTTGTTGACCATCCGGTTAAAGCATCTTCGAGACAGAATCCCTCGGTCACTTCAGATTTGTTCATTAGGCTTAAATACAGACACATTTAAATACATCTAACATTAATCTTGAATTTTTGAATTATATTAATCTTTATATTATTCTTTATAATAACCTTTTGTTCTATGTTTATGTTCAGCTGCTTTGAGATGATGACAATTGTTAAAAGCGCTATACAAATCAATTTGAAAGGAATTAAATTTGTGATTTTCTTTTGGAATTCAAATTTCTATTTTACTTGAAAAATTTGTAATAATAAGATCATGGGGGGGGGGGGCACTGTGGCTTAGTGGTTAGCATGTTCGCCTCACACCTCCACTGTTGGGGGTTCGATTCCCACCTCCGCCTTGTGTGTGTGGAGTTTGCATGTTCTCCAAGTGCCTCGGGGGTTTCCTCCGGGTACTCCGGTTTCCTCCCCCGGTCCAAAGACATGCATGGTAGGTTGATTGGCACCTCTGGAAAATTGTCCGTAGTGTGTGATTGCGTGAGTGAATGAGAGTGTGTGTGTGCCCTGCGATGAGTTGGCACTCCGTCCAGGGTGTATCCTGCCTTCATGCCCGATGACTCCTGAGACACAGGCTCCCCATGACCCGAGAAGTTTGGATAAGCGGTAGAAAATTTTTTAGTTTTTGTTTGTCTACAGCATATAATACATTGTTTTCTTCTTATTTGGATATATCCCTAAACTACAGGAATGTTTTCTGTACAACAATGTAGACATTCAGCATTTAATAACTTTTTTTTAAACAAGTCTGATGCAAAGAACAAATCAAAACAACTGAACAAATCCTTCAAAGAAAGTCACAAAGTTGATCCCAGTTTTTTCCTCAGGTGATTAAATTTTTACTCATATTTAGTGACAATTTATTTTATATGATCAGCTCAGGTTTGTTTATTATATGTATATTTATTCAACCTTACATGTTCATACTCTTACTCATACCATACATGTTTACTCTTTAATCAAAAGACATCCTGGAGTTCTATGGAATAAAAACACTGTCAATAATAATCGTACGTAATTCAAAGCATTGTGTGTAAATTTTAATTTAGTTGTGCATAATTTAAAACTATTGAACGTAATTATGTTTTTTGTGAAGTTGGATCCCAAAATCTACGGCCACAACAGTTTACAGATACGAGATTTTGTGTGTTTGTTCAAATACGACTACAAAATGTACGACTATGACAGTTTACAGACACAACGCTTGTTTTCACAACACCTCTTTTTTACACACGAAAACGGTCTGCAAAACAACTGTCAAAAATACGTCATCACGTTCACAGGCATTACTATCCGAGGGAAGATGAATCGATTCCACGAAGCGCGCATGCGCCCCGCCCTCTTCTAAACCACTCATAGAAACCACTGGAGCTGAAATGGCGGGTTAGTTATCACTAATAACAGAGAGAATTTTTTGCTAACACTTTAAAATAATGGTCTGTTGGTAACGAGTGACTATGCAGGAAGTAATAGGTAGTACTGCATTAACACTGAGCTTAATACTACTAACTAATATGGAAGCAAGATGAACTAAGCAGTATGAGTAATAGCATAGGGAATCGAACCGCGACCCTGGAGCTGTGAGGCGAACGTGCTAACCACTAAGCCACCGATATATTTTCAACCAATTGATCTTGAATGTCTTTTAATACCACCCATATCATAGTCTTTAACCAGCTGTGATTTCTTAATATTATGAGTTTTTTTTTTTCACAGAAATTGGAAAACGATCGAATTATATTTCTTAACATTAACTGTAGAAACATACAGGGAGTGGCATGGATAGATTATTTTGGAAATAGCTCAAAGATTTCCTTATATCTATTATCTGGTTAGAAAAGTTAACGTCTTCTCTTCTAATAGCATTTTTAGATAAAACTATTCCTAAATATTTCACTTCATCTTTAACCTAAATTGAAGAGATGATAGAGTCCGTTGATGAGTGAATGGGAAGTAGCTCACATTTTTTAATATTAAGGGTAAATCCTGAAGCTTTAGGGAAAATCGAGACTGAATTTAGGGCAACATCAACCATGAATTTATTCTTTAAAAGGATTGCTGTGTCGTCTGCAAATTGACTAATTTTAAATTTCTTTAGATCCCATGCAAATCGGCGTTATGATTAATGAGTAATATAAGTGATTGAGTGGCTAGAATAAACAGTTTGGGAGAAATCAGACATCCCTTCCTAATACTGCGGAGCACTTCAAACCTAGGAGTTATACTAGGATTCAGGGATACAGAACTATATGTCAGTATAAAACATCTTAATTATTTTACAAAAATTACTCCCAAAACCTAAAAACTCTAAGATTTCAAATAAAAAAGTATGTTCAACAGTATCAAATGCCTTGTAAAAGTCAAGAAATAAAATAAAAAACATTATTTTAAATTGTTAGCACAAATTTCTCTCTGTTATTAGTGATAACTAACCCGCCATTTCGGCACCAGTGGTTTCTATGAGTGGTTTAGAAGAGGGCGGGGCACATGCGCGCTTCGTGGAATCGATTCATCTTCCCTCGGATAGTAATGCCTGTGAACGTGATGACGTATTTTTGACAGTTGTTTTGCAGACCGTTTTTGTGTGTAAAAAAGAGGTGTTGTGAAAACAAGCGTTGTGTCTGTAAACTGTCATAGTCGTACATTTTGGAGTTGTATTTGAACAAACACACAAAATCTCGTATCTGTAAACTGTCGTGGCCGTAAATTTTGGGATCCAACTCCACAAAAAACATAATTACGTACAATAGTTTTAAATTACGCACAACTAAATTAAAATTTACACACAATGCTTTGAATTACGTACGATTATTATTGACAGTGTTTTTATTCCATAGAGTTCCAGGTGAATACATTCCCTGCATGAAATTCTTATATCATAATCTTAATAATATGCGATCAGGAGATTTGTTTGTGAGCTCAGGTTTCCATTGTTCGAGTCCCAAATTCCCATCACAGAAATTGCACACTGAATTGGATTCATCTGTCAAGCTCCAAAACTCTTTTCAATCTGCTTATCAATGTTGTTCACTCTGTTTTGTATTTAAATGTATTTTAGTTATTATTCATTCACTGTTATTAATTAACCCAAATTTTTGTAGACTGTTTAGCATTTCTCAAACATTTGCATATCATTGACTTGTTATATAACACCATGACTTGTTATATAACACAATGACATTTTCCAGTCACATTTCTAGTCATCAAATGTTTTACTCTGCTCCACATGTGAGTCACTTTATAGCTGAAATCCTACAATGCCTCTGTGTCCTAAATAAATGGTTAATTCCCCATTTCTATAATGTTATCCTTCCATTTTCAATAAAACATTCAGACTACAGTTTATAGTGTAATTAAGAGTAAATTAAGTAATTAGCAAGTAAACAAGTTTGGGTTAAACCTGTTCCAGTGCAAGCAACAAAATACGTCTTATACAATTGTGAGCTCATAAATTAGTGCCAACAGCTTGGGAAATAGAGCGACATATGTGACGTATGTGATGGTCGGGGTAAACAAACTTTAGGGTATATACTGTAGTAGTGTAGTATAATGCTGATGTCCAAGAAAATTTGCTGTAACATTTTATTACTGAGATACTTTACAGATTATTGATCTGTATATTTGATTGTTCTGTATTTTAAAATGATCCACTGTTTCGATTCACTTGGATTGAGCATCATAAATTTCCCAAAACACAGTTGTCTTATTTAGTCTCATTTCATTGTATGCATATTTTATATAATGTTTGTTACAAACGCCTATGAAGCTCTTGTTCTTGTTGATGAGTTTTCAAGTTTCACCCAAAGAGCCTCTATGATAGAATCCTCTTCATTGGTCCAGCATTCAATCGGTCCATTTTTCTAATTTACCTGAAAGAACTTTATATGATATATTGTGCTCTTTTACAACAGATACTTTTTAATAACAACAAATGAGGTTTTATCACAGATGCAACCGTATGTTATTTTAAGTATCAGTAGAATTCATTAAACAAACACTTTTTTTTTTCATGCCATTATTTTCACGTGTTTATTTCAAATTTCATTGCATTATCATTACTCATAGTAAAGATAGGTCTGTATTCATTCCTTCTTTTAGGTTCCTAAACAACGACTCTTTTTAAGATTCAATTTTTAATTTTTGAGTAGTTTTTACACTTTCAGTAATCACATACCCAATTTTGCTAAATTCCAAAGAGTCCCAGTTAAGAACATTTCCAGACTGATACCATCTATCGTGCATATATTGCGAAATCTCGCTAGGAGACAAAACAGAGTTCCACATGTGAACATCGGTCAACATGCCCACAAATGACTGGTTAATATCAAATCCTCCACCATAAGAATCTTGATCTTGACCCAGAATGATTTTTGGAGTTCCGCTTAGAGAGCCTAAGCGAGAGAACCCTTTTCTTGTGCTCGGTTTTCCGTTCACCCACATCTGACCGAGACCTGTTTTCCCGTCCCAGGTAGCGCAGACCGAATTCCAGACATTTAGTTCATCTTCCAAGCCCCAAAAGTCCACAGACAAGCCTCCCACATGTAAACAATAAACTTCTCGTTTGGGCTTGTAAATAAAAAAGGCATTATCAGATTCCGGGAGAGCTAACGAAAAAAGGCTCTGGCTTCGGTCAAGGTCGGAGAAGGCACGCAAACACACAGTTATACATGTGAAATTTGTCTCATTCTCCAGCAGAGGACTGAGACTCACGTGGTGGCGATTGGACTCCACAGGAAAGGTGAACATTTTACCTAAAAGATCTTTACATTTCAAATAGTTAGTTTTTTTTTAATATTTTCTTACAAATGATACAACTTATTATTTATATGATGAAAACTAACCTTGTTTTTCAGTAGCGGCAAGGAGAAACAAGGAGAGTAGAACCACAAGTCTCTTCATTCTGTAATGTAGTCCACAGCTCAATCTGCATATCGGTGCTGCTGAGTGTCTTCTGCATTTATATGTATTTTAGCTAGTGTCCGTTGTTATTTATTAACTTACATATTTGTAGAATTGCACAATATGTCCAGTTGTTTTGAGATCTCAGTCCTTGAACTCTCATAAAATTGGATCAGATCGATATTTTTAGTCGGGTCCAAACTTCAGATAATTTGCAAGCTGTAATGTGTCTGTCTGTGTTTTCCCCTTGTTTCTGTCTGCCGTCTTTCCCTGATGTTAATTGTTGACCCCGCCCACCTATCTGTTACCATGGACACTAATTACATTCATTCTCTTCCCCAGGTGTTTTGTCTTAGTCCTTGTCTGTCTCTGTTTTGTGATTGGTTCTCGTTCCCCATATATACTCTGTCTGCTCCCACTCTTCATGAGGGCACTGAACTGGTAAAAGTCTGTTTCCATCTGGTGCAGTCCAGTGTGTGACTGGTGAAAGAAAGGCTTTGGAATCTGAAACCCTACAGGACATGACATCCGCTTTGTGCAAGGCTCAGCAGACTTTCCTCGCCCGTCTATTCCCTTAGACATGATGGCTAGTTTCCGTCTCACGTTAACTAGAAAGTCTTTGGCTAGTTTGCTGCTTGAGTTTGGTTTTACATCAGTCACGTCAGGACATTCGGGAAGGTCCATCCAGTTTTTAATGAGGTCGGCAAAGCTGTTGTCTCCCAGCACGAGAGGCTGCCTGTTGCGGCCTCTAGTCAAAAGGGATGCGGTCCAGTCCTCAGGTTCACTGGCCTCAAATGAGGTCCAGCGTTCCAGACATGCATCCGAGGTCGATTTGGGCCGAATGCGGTTAGTGCGGACACAGGCAGAGGACGAAACCCGTACGTTCCTTGTGCGGCGCAGAACCACACCCTCATCTTGCCAAGATGCCTCTGAATATCCTGAATCGAAGTCCACGCTCTTCTCACTACATGGTGAACCCTGAGACAGAACGACCAACCCCACATGGATCCAGCAGAAATCCTGTTTTGTCTTCGTCAGGAGGACGCCCCAGTTGAGGAATACACGGAGGTATTCTTGGACCTGTGCAGCGAGGTCAACTTCGATGAGAAGGCGCTCAAAGACATTTTTAAGCATGGACTAAGGGATATACTGCGGTATCTGATGCCGTCTACCCGGGAGATCAAAACATTCTCAGAGTTCGTCAACCTGGCATTGCTCCTGGACGGGTCCACGCTGAGCGTGAGCACTGTAGAGACGGAAACCGGCCGTAAGTATTTTTTTGGGGGGGGGGGGGGGGCAGCAAGCATCGGGGTCCGTGGGCCACAGAGTGGAATCAGCCACGGACGCCCGAATGCTCCACAGTTCCTCCGCCCAGACCAGTCCCGTGCACACCCGTGATCGAGCCAGTTCCCATGGCTACCGTACCGGCGAGCTCGGCTGAGGTCCGTGCTAACCGGCTGGTCTCCAAACTGGCGGATACCCCGATGAGGTCGGCTCGGGCGGCCGGCATCCCTAAGCCGCCAGCTGGACCAGCCGGGTCGCCGGAACCAGCCGGGTCGCCGGAACCGACCGGGTCGATGGAACCTGCCAAACCGACCGGGTCGACGGAACCGACCGGGTCGATGGAACCTGCCGAACTGACCGGGTCGATGGAACCTGCCGAACCGACCGGGTCGACAGAACCTGCCGAACCGACCGGGTCAACGGAACCGACCGGGTCGATGGAACCTGCTGAACCGACCGGGTCGACGGAACCGACCGGGTCGACGGAACTTGCAGGGTCGACAGAACCTGCCGAACCGACCGGGTCGATGGAACCGACCGGGTCGATGGAGCCTGCTGAACCGACCGGGTCGACGGAACCTGCAGGGTCGACGGAACCTGCCGAACCGACCGGGTCGAAGGAACCTGCCGAACCGACCGGGTCGACGGAACCGACCGGGTCGATGGAACCTGCTGAACCGACCGGGTTGACGGAACCGGCCGAGCTGACGGAACCAGCCGAATCGGCCGGGTCGACCGAAATGACTGAGTCAGAGAACGCGGTCGACATCATGACACCCAAACCACCTGAACTCTCTGCCTGGCCTGAACCTATGCATGTTTCTGTTTTCCTGTGTTTTGCTTCGCTGGACTTGCCAGCCCTTCTACCTCCTGTCCCTGTTCATAGGCCCAAAGCACCACCCTGGCTGCCAACTCCGTTCCGGTCTCTGGCTCCGCCTCCAGCACCACCCTGGTCCCCGGTCCTGCTCTGGTCTCGGGCTCCGCCTCCAGCACCACCCTGGTCTCCGGTCCTGCTCTGGTCTCTAGCTCCGCCTCCAGCACCACCCTGGTCGCCGGTCCTGCTCTGGTCTCTGGCTCCGCCTCCAGCACCACCCTGGTCTCCGGTCCTGCTCTGGCCTCCGGCTCCGCCTCCAGCACCACCCTGGTCTCCGGTCCTGCTCTGGTCTCTGGCTCCGCCTCCAGCACCACCCTGGTCTCCGGTCCTGCTCTGGTCTCTGGCTCCGCCTCCAGCACCACCCTGGTCTCCGGTCCTGCTCTGGTCTCTGGCTCTGCCTCCGGCACCACCCTGGCCTCCTGTTCTCCCGGCGCCGCCCTGGCCTCCTGTTCTCTCGGCGCCGCCCTGGCCTCCTGTTCTCCCGGCGCCGCCCTGGCCTCCTGCTCTCCCGGCGCCGCCCTGGCCTCCTGTTCTCTGCCTGTTGCGGCCTCTAGTCAAAAGGGATGCGGTCCAGTCCTCAGGTTCACTGGCCTCAAATGAGGTCCAGCGTTCCAGACATGCATCCGAGGTCGATTTGGGCCGAATGCGGTTAGTGCGGACACAGGCAGCCTCTCGTGCTGGGAGACAACAGCTTTGCCGACCTCATTAAAAACTGGATGGACCTTCCCGAATGTCCTGACGTGACTGATGTAAAACCAAACTCAAGCAGCAAACTAGCCAAAGACTTTCTAGTTAACGTGAGACGGAAACTAGCCATCATGTCTAAGGGAATAGACGGGCGAGGAAAGTCTGCTGAGCCTTGCACAAAGCGGATGTCATGTCCTGTAGGGTTTCAGATTCCAAAGCCTTTCTTTCACCAGTCACACACTGGACTGCACCAGATGGAAACAGACTTTTACCAGTTCAGTGCCCTCATGAAGAGTGGGAGCAGACAGAGTATATATGGGGAACGAGAACCAATCACAAAACAGAGACAGACAAGGACTAAGACAAAACACCTGGGGAAGAGAATGAATGTAATTAGTGTCCATGGTAACAGATAGGTGGGCGGGGTCAACAATTAACATCAGGGAAAGACGGCAGACAGAAACAAGGGGAAAACACAGACAGACACATTACACAAGCTTTACATCAATAGTTCACCAAAGTGATGAAAGAGAACTATTACAAAATGCTTGTTTACATTTTCTGTAACGTTATCCTTCCATTTTTTCATATTTTGCATGTCCTCAACCTCCTCATCCTCCAAAGGCCCAAAGGAAACCCATGGACAAGAACAAACACAGTTGTACGAAACTGGCCTTTACTTACCACGGTTAAAGAACTTATGTTTTTTTTGCTCATTTCTACAAGTGCTTCATAACAAGTGCTTCAGCAGCATAGCAGCTTTATTCTATTGGTTCCAGTGGAACTCCTCAGCATATCAAGCAGATCTTATTTACAGCTCAGGAAAGCTTTCATTACAGCACTACCTAAAAACACCCGTCAAAACTCTCCATTGTGGAGGATGATGCATCATAACCCGATGTCAGGTTCATCCTCTCACAGCAGTCAAGAGTGAAGCCCAAGCTCCACCAAGATCCCTTCTTTTCATCTTTTCTTCACCTGCTTTATTCCCTCTCCTGCAATGTACCCAGCACCCCCTTGGGAACACAGAATCATGTTTAGTTGGAAAACTCACCTGAGGGAACATTTAGATTGAGAGCATAAAGGAAGTGAGGCTTCCCACTCAGTCCTCCACAGCACAGTTACCTAGATCCCACCTTTCTATTCCCCATCTAAACCAGTCACCCCTTTCCCCATGCAGAAGCCCCCCCACCCCAACCCCAACACCTTTGTACATTGTAGACATACTAAGTCTGGCGATTAAATACACATAAATTTCACATTTTCACACACACCACTCACACTTACTGTAAATGTGTGGTGTTATGGTTAAAGGCAGTAGATCTAGTAGATTACATCTAATAGAATAGATGCAATATGTTATGTGTTCAACATACTCAACAGAATCTACATGGACATATATATATATATATATATATATATATATATATATATATATATATATATATATATATATATATATATATATATATATATATATATACATGACTTGTTAGGAGACAGAGGGACTTCAAAGGACACCTGCGTTCAAGGTAAGACCAACTCTGATAGTTGATCAGAGTTGATCACTAACCTGTGCAAACTAGGACACATTTACATTTACATTTACAGCATTTGGAAGACGCCCTTATCCAGAGCGACATACATAAGTGCTTAAATCTCTAACATTGAATACATTAATGCTGGTTCACTAAGTTACATACTTAAGATACCATGAGTCATTGTTCAAAGTTACAATGAAAAAGTGTCAAAGGTTTTTTTTTTTTTTGTTTTTTTTTAATGCAAAAGATAAGGAAAGAAGTGCTAGTTAAAGTCTTCAACCGCTGCTTGAAAATAGCCAGTGACTCAGCTGTCCGGACCTCTAGAGGAAGTTCATTCCACCACCTTGGTGCCAGAACAGAGAAGAGTCTTGTAGTATACTTGCCTCTTACCCTGAGAGATGGTGGAACCAGTCGAGCAGTGCTGGTAGATCGGAGGTTGCGAGGTTCAGTGCAAGGATTGATGAGGGCTTTGAGGTAAGAGGGAGCTGGTCCATTTTTGGCTTTGTAGGCTAGCATGAGTGTTTTGAATCGGATGTGTGCAGCTACCGGAAGCCAGTGGAGGGATTGCAGCAGCGGGGTGGTATGCGAGAACTTTGGCAGGTTGAAAACAAGCCTGGCAGCTGCATTTTGGATCATTTGCAGAGGACGGATTCATAGGTAGACCTGCCAGCAGTGCATTGCAGTAATCCAGTCTAGAAATGACAAGAGACTGAACAAGTACCTGAGCAGTCTGTGTGGACAAAAGTGGCTGAATCCTTCTAATGTTGTAGAGAAGAAACCGACATGAGCGAGTCATGTTAGCAACATGAGAGGAAAAGGACAGTTGATTGTCCATGGTTACCCCAAGGTTGCGAGCTGTGGCTGAAGGGGAGATCAGATCGTTGTGCAAGGATATAGCAAGATCATGACCTGGGGATGAATCACCTGGAATGAACAGCAGTTCAGTTTTGCTAGGATTGAGCTTTAACTGATGAGCAGTCATCCATGATTAAATTTCTGCCAGTCATGCTGAGATCCGGTCAGAAGCTGTGGCATCTGAGGGTGGGAAAGAGAAGATAAGTAGTGTATCATCAGCATAGCAGTGGTAAGAGAACCCATGTGATGAAATGTCACCAAGAGAGTGAGTATACAGGGAGAAAAGAAGAGGACCAAGTACTGAGCCCCGTGGGACGCCCGTGGAGAGTCTGCGTGGAGCAGATGTCACTCCCCTCCATGTTACCTGATATGAGTGTCCTTCCAGGTAGGAAGCAAACCATTCCCAAGCTGATCCGCAAATCCCAAGACTCTTGAGGGTGTATAAGAGAGTCTTGTGGTTAACCGTATCAAACGCTGCTGAAAGGTCAAGGAGGATAAGGATGGATGACAGTTTGGCTGATCTAGCAGCATGTAGTTTCTCAGAGACATCCAAAAGGGCTGTCTCTGTAGAGTGAGCTGCTTTAAAGCCAGACTGGTTGGGGTCTTGGAGGTTGTTCTGTGAGAGATAGACAGACAGTTGATTATATACAATGCGTTCATTAATTTTTGAAAGAAATGAGAGAAGTGATACCGGTCTGTAGTTACTGATGTCTGATGGATCCAGAGCAGGTTTCTTTAGGATGGGAATAAGCCTTGCTCTCTTGAAAGTAGTTGGCACCTGACCAGATGCTATGGATCTATTGACGATAGTGGAAATGAAGGGCAAAAGGTCTTGCAAGATGGTCTGGAGCATGGTGGTAGGGAGTGGATCCAATGGGCAGGTGGTAGGATTGCAGGACTGGATGAGTTGTAAAATCTCTTCTGCTGCCACAGTTGAGAAATGTGACAATGAAGGTGTTGGGGAATGCATACTCTGAGATGTAAGTGCAGTCGGGACTGAAGTGAAGGTCTGGCAGATTTCCTCAGTCTTCTCCTGGTAGAAAGAAGCAAAGTCTTCTGCAGTCAGGGAGGATGAAGAAGGTGGAGCCGGGGGGTTGAGCAGAGAAGAGATGATGTTGTGGAATTTCCGAGGGTCATGTGAGGAAGCTTCAAGCTTTTCCTTGTAGAAGGAAGTCTTGGCAGAAGTTACATCTGAGGAGAATTTGACAAGAAGTGTTCGATAAAAATCAAGATCTGCATCAAGTTGTGATTTCTTCCACTTTCTCTCTGATGATCTTAGCTCTCTTCGATTGTTGCGCAGCACATTTGAAAGCCAAGGAGCAGAACAAGAAGTTTTCTTGGGTTTAGTGAACATAGGGCAGAGGAAGTCCATAGTTGAGGAAAGAGATGAGAGGAAAGTATCTGTGGCTGAGTCCAAGGGTATTGAGGAAAAAGACTCAGGATCAGGAAAAGAAGAAAGAGTGCCAGAAGCTACAGATGAAGGTGAGACAGAGTGAAGGTAGCGGTGGGTAAGAGCGAGTCAGCTAATCAGCTGCACTTCATACCGGATCGTGAAGAACTCCTGGGCAACCAGTTGGGGCATTGACGGGTAAGTCCAGTGCTGCAGGCTGTCAAATGACCGCATGACTTAAACACTTAAACACCCTCAAAACAGCTCGATGTGTTCACTGTGCATGACTTCACATCACATGCCTCTTCATGTCTTACAGATATTTCTACAGATAACATGTGCGGCCTTGCTGCTTGTGCTTCATATATTTTGGTTTGAAACATTCTGCATGTTTAAGGCAGAAAATCCCACTTTCAAATGCACACCATGAAAAAGCCACAAGAATTACTATACATTTAGATGATTTCTTTTGTGTGTCAGTCAAAAATAAAAATAAAAAGTCAATGTATTTAAAAAAAAATCCAGTACAAGCAACAACAAACAAAATACATCTCATACAATTGTGAGCTTATAAATTAGTGCCAACAGCTTGGGAAATAGAGCGACATATGTGACGTATGTGATGGTCAGGGTAAACAAACTTTAGGGTATATACTGTAGTAGTGTAGTATAATTCTGATGTCCCAGAAAATTTGCTGTAACATTTTATTACTGAGATACTTTACAGATTATTGATCTGTATATTTGACTGTTCTGTATTTTAAAATGAGCCACTGTTTCGATTCACTTGGATTGAACATCATAGATTTCCCAAAACACAGTTGTCTTATTTAGTCTCATTTCATTGTATGCAAATTTTATATAATGTTTGTTACAGACACCTATGAAGCTCTTGTTCTTGTTGATGAGTATTCAAGTTTCACCCAAAGAGCCTCTATGATAGAATCCTCTTCATTGGACCAGCATTCAATCGGTCCATTTTTCTAATTTGCCTGAAAGAACTTTATATGATATATCGTGCTCTTTTACAACAGATACTTTTTAATAACAACAAATGAGGTTTTATCACAGATGCAACCGTATGTTATTTTAAGTATCAGTACAATTCATTAAACAAACACCTTTTTATTTTTTCATGCCATTATTTTCACGTGTTTATTTTTCATAGTTGGTCAAATTTCATTGCATTATCATTAGCCTACTTATAATAAAGATAGGTCTGTATTCATTCCTTCTTTTAGATTCCTAAACAATGAATCTAAACAATACTGATTTTTTGAGTAGTTTTTACACTTTCAATAATCACATACCCAATTTTGCTAAATTCCAAAGAGTCCCAGTTAAGAACATTTCCAGACTGATACCATCCATCGTGCATATATTGTGAAATCTCACTAGGAGACAAAACAGAGTTCCACATGTGAACATCAGTCAACATGCCCACAAATGACTGGGTAATGTTAAATCCTCCACCATAAGAATCTTGATCTTGACCCAGAATGATTTTTGGAGTTCCGCTTAAAGAACCTAAGCGAGAGAACCCTTTTCTTGTGCTCGGTTTTCCGTTCACCCACATCTGACTGAGACCTGTTTTCCCGTCCCAGGTAGCGCAGACCGAATTCCAGACATTTAGTTCATCTTCCAAGCCCCAAAAATCCACAGACGGTTTTCCCACATGTAAACGATAAACTTCTCGTTTGGGCTTGTAAATAACAAAGGCATTATCAGATTCTGGGAGAGCTAATGAAAAAAGGGTCTGGCCTCGGGAAAGGTCGGAGAAGGCACGCAGACACACAGTAATACATGTGAAATTTGTCTCATTCTCCAGCAGAGGACTGAGACTCACGTGGTGGCGATTGGACTCCACAGGAAAGGTGAACATTTTACCTAAAAGATCTTTAAATTTCAAATAGTTAGTTTTTTAAAATACTTTCTTACAAATGATACAACTTATTATTTATATGATGAAAACTAACCTTGTTTTTCAGTAGCGGCGAGGAGAAACAAGGAGAGTAGAACCACAAGTCTCTTCATTTTGTAATGTAGTCCACAGCTCAATCTGCATATCAGTGCTGCCGAGTGTCTTCTGCATTTATATGTATTTTAGCTAGTGTCCGTTGTTATTGATTAACTTACATATTTGTACATATTTGTTTTGAAATCTCAGTCCTTGCACTCTCATGGAATTGGATCAGATCAATATTTTTAGTCAGGTCCAAACTTCAGAAATTTTGCAAGCTTTACATTAATATGTAAACCCATGGACAAGAACAAAGACACAGTTGTACCAAACTGGCCTTTACTTACCACGGTTAAAGAACTTATGTTTTTTTTTTTGCTCATTTCTACAACTCCTCAGCAGATCAAGCAGATCTTTTCACAGCTCAGGAAAGCTTTCATTACAGCACTACCTAAAAACACCCGTCAAAACTCTCGGTTGTGGAGGATGATGCATCATAACCCGGTGTCAGGTTCATCCTCTCACAGCAGTCAAGAGTGAAGCCCAAGCTCCACCAAGATCCCTTCTTTTCATCTTTTCTTCACCTGCTTTATTCCCTCTCCTGCGATGTACCCAGCACCCCCTTGGGAACACAGAATCATGTTTAGTTGGAAAACTCACCTGAGGGAACATGTAGATTGAGAGCATTCAGGAAGCGGGGCTTCCCACTCAGTCCTCCACAGCACAGTTACCTAGATCCCACCTTTCTATTCCCCATCTAAACCAGTTACCCCTTTCCCCATGCAGAAGCCCCCCACCCCCCGCCCCAACAGCTTTGTACATTGTAGACGTACTGGGTCTGGCGATTAAATACACATAAATTTCACATTTTCACACACATCACTCACACTTACTGTAAATGTGTGGTGTTATGGCAAAAGGCAGTAGATCTATTCTATTAGATTACATCTAATAGAATAGATGCAATACATTATGTGTTCAACATACTCAACAGAATCTACATGGACATATATATACATGACTATATATATATATATATATATATATATATATATATATATATATATATATATATATATATATATATATATATATATATGATTTGTATTGTATTTACTACTTTTAATAAAAACAAGGGCTCCCATTGTGAGGACCCTAAAAAGACAAGAAGGTCTAAGTCTGCCTCCTTCATTTAAAGATTCAAACAATACATTAGGTAGAAGAACTTGAAGAGGATCCTTTGTTAGGAGACAGAGGGACTTCAAAGGACACCTGTGTTCAAGGTAAGCCCAACTCTGATAGTTGATCAGAGTTGATCAATAACCTGTGCAAACTAGGACACATTCCTTAGTGGGATTGTGGAAGGGTTTCCTAGGCAATCCGAAAGCATGTGTTACTAAGGGACACGTAGGTCAGTATTAATTACTTTATGGTGCAGTTGAGTGCTCAAAAGACTCAATCAGGCTGTCTGTATTTATGCTCATGTTCCTTTGGGAGTCTCTTTTTCTTAATTTGCATGCTCTAGCTGATTTCCCATAATTTTTGAAGTTTAAGATTTAGTCTCCTCCTATCTATTTTACATAGCATGTTCAAATTCCCATCATTACCAGATCTCCTGATGGTACCGCCTACTTCCTTATTCGTGTTATTTTGGGCAACAATGTCTCCATGGATCATTTTTCTTCATTCTCCTCATTTTGGTTTTTCTGTATAAGGTAAGATATTACTAGTTTTCTGCTATCTGCTTCTATACTCATGATAAATGTATTCCAACAATTTTTTGTTTAGTACTTTAATGTGTGCGGTCTCATGCGTTCCTACAGTTTCTAATATATTAATAGTGTGGTGTCGTATCCTAGATTTTATTACTTGTTTAGTGTTTTTTTAAATGGTTGTGTGTGTGTCTAGTGTTTACAGCCACTTGTCTAAAAATAGTTTGTTTCTTATCAAATCTACTGTACATCAGTCTTGTTAAATGCCATGCATAACTTAGTGCCTTCTTTTTCACTTTTTCTTGGCCTAAATTCAATGTCGGCCAATTCCCCCCAACATTCTCAGTGACTTCTCCATTATAGGTGCTTTCAGCTATTAGCAATGTCTGTGGAATTCTCTTACTTCCTGGATCATCTTCACAGCACTGAACCTTCCAACCATTCTTCTACGCCTGTGACCATTTCTCATCGTGCTTTTACCTGTGATGTTTCCACCAAAACTGATACAGTTTCCACCATTTACACATACATTTCTCAAGACACTCACACTCCACTGCATCTGTGGAACGTACACTGTGCCTGTGGGGCCTTTGATGGGTCCATTCGCCATGACCCTGCTGCTGCTGTTTCTCCCGGTTCCAGCTACTCCCCATTCTTTTCTTCCTCTCGCCTTGAAGTAGAGATTCCTGTGCTTATATCTCCTCTCTCTGATACTTCCCCTATCCCTAGTTGCTCTTACACTCACATTGACTAAGCCCTAGCGGTTTCAAATCAAATCAAATAATGAATGTAATAAACTGTAAAATAGATTGTATTGTGGTTTAAAAAGCTATTATGAACTCCGATCTGTTCCCAGAACGGATCTTGTAGGTTCGACCCCAAGCTTGTGGTGAACATCACGAAAGTAAGTGACCACGGGTCACAAAAATAAAAGAAAAATTAAATAAAAAGGAGGAGATTTGCTTCTAACAGTCAGATGATGTTTGTTTTTTGAGGTCATGTCTGATTTTATGCACTACAGAGATGAAGTGTACAGCAGGTGAGAATCTGAGAGCCTCTGTGCCCTTCATAAGGCTTTACCCAATGCAACGAGATGCTCAAGTGGCATCTGAAATAATAATAATAAACTAATAATATAAAATGCTATTGATGACAAGAAGATGACATCATAAAACAAGGTACAACGTTCTTCAATTAACAAGAGACACATACCCAGCAGTTTATTAGGTAAAACACCTGCTCATTCATCCAATCAGCCACAGAATGCGTTCATGTTGATAATGGAAATTCATGGAAACAAAATAAGTTTAAAAAACAGATTTAAAAATGTATTTAATACAAGCATGAGACAATATTAGAAAATGATTAGCCTTATGAGAGTAGCTCTTCTTCCTAGCATTATACTGGTGTTGATTATTTTTCTATACTACCACAGCATCACCTTCGTTATCCCTTACACAGTATAGATGCTTGTTCTAAGAGGCACTGTGAATCTTAACGTCTGCATTTTGACTGTGTGTCACAACACTACAGTCACGGTGAACCATGCCGTGCTTGTCGTGGGTTACAGTGAGGAGAGCGGCACTTCATACCGGATCGTGAAGAACTCCTGGGGAACCAGTTGGGGCATTGACGGGTAAGTCCAGTGCTGCAGGCTGTCAAATGACCGCATGACTTAAACACTTAAACACCCTCAAAACAGCTCGATGTGTTCACTGTGCATGACTTCACATCACATGCCTCTTCATGTCTTACAGATATTTCTACAGATAACATGTGCGGCCTTGCTGCTTGTGCTTCATATATTTTGGTTTGAAACATTCTGCATGTTTAAGGCAGAAAATTTTAAAAAATCCCACTTTCAAATGCACACCATGAAAAAGCCACAAGAATTACTATACATTTAGATGATTTCTTTTGTGTGTCAGTCAAAAATAAAAATAAAAAGTCCATGTATTTAAAAAAAAATCCAGTACAAGCAACAACAAACAAAATACATCTCATACAATTGTGAGCTTATAAATTAGTGCCAACAGCTTGGGAAATAGAGCGACATATGTGACGTATGTGATGGTCAGGGTAAACAAACTTTAGGGTATATACTGTAGTAGTGTAGTATAATTCTGATGTCCCAGAAAATTTGCTGTAACATTTTATATCTGAGATACTTTACAGATTATTGATCTGTATATTTGACTGTTCTGTATTTTAAAATGAGCCACTGTTTCGATTCACTTGGATTGAACATCATAGATTTCCCAAAACACACTTGTCTTATTTAGTCTCATTTCATTGTATGCAAATTTTATATAATGTTTGTTACAAACACCTATGAAGCTCTTGTTCTTGTTGATGAGTTTTGAAGTTTCTAATTAACCCAAAAGACCTTTATATGATATATCGTGATGTGATGCAAAGATGCAACCATATATATGATGTTATTTTAAGTATCAGTAGAATTCATTAAACAAACACCTTTTTATTTTTTCATGCCATTATTTTCACGTGTTTATTTTTCATAGTTGGTCAAATTTCATGAAATTGCATTATCATTTATAGTAAAGATAGGTCTGTATTCATTCCTTCTTTTAGTTTCCCAAACAACAAATCTAAACAATTTTTAATTTTTGAGTAGTTTTTACACTTTCAGTAATCACATACCCAATTTTGCTAAATTCCAAAGAGTCCCAGTTAAGAACATTTCCAGACTGATACCATCTATCGTGCATATATTGTGAAATCTCACTAGGAGACAAAACAGAGTTCCACATGTGAACATCGGTCAACATGCCCACAAATGACTGGGAAATGTCAAATCCTCCACCATAAGAATCTTGATCTTGACCCAGAATGATTTTTGGAGTTCCGCTTAAAGAGCCTAAGCGAGAGAACCCTTTTCTTGTGCTCGGTTTTCCGTTCACCCACATCTGACTGAGACCTGTTTTCCCGTCCCAGGTAGCGCAGACCGAATTCCAGACATTTAGTTCATCTTCCAAGCCCCAAAAATCCACAGACGGTTCTCCCACATGTAAACGATAAACTTCTCGTTTGGGCTTGTAAATAACAAAGGCATTATCAGATTCTGGGAGAGCTAACGAAAAAAGGGTCTGGCCTCGGGAAAGGTCGGAGAAGGCACGCAGACACACAGTAATACATGTGAAATTCGTCTCATCCAGCAGAGGACTGAGAATCACGTGGTGGCGTTTGGACTCCACAGGAAAGGTGAGCATTTTACCTAAAAGATCTTTAAATTTCAAATAGTTAGTTTTTTTAATATTTTCTTACAAATGATACAACTTATTATTTATATGATGAAAACTAACCTTGTTTTTCAGTAGCGGCAAGGAGAAACAAGGAGAGTAGAACCACAAGTCTCTTCATTCTGTAATGTAGTCCACAGCTCAATCTGCATATCAGTGCTGCTGAGTGTCTTCTGCATTTATATGTATTTTAGCTAGTGTCCGTTGTTATTTATTAACTTACATATTTGTAGAATTGCAAAATATGTCCAGTTGTTTTGAAATCTCAGTCCTTGAACTCTCATAAAATTGGATCAGATCAATATCTTTAGTCGGGTCCAAACTTCAGATAATTTGCAAGCTTTACATCAATAGATCACCAAAGTGATGAAAGAGAACTATTACAAAATGCTTGTTTACATTTTCTGTAATGTTATCCTTCCATTTTTTTAATTTTTTGCATGTCCTCAACCTCCTCATCCTCCAAAGGCCCAAAGGAAACCTGCATGCCATATTTGTTTGGTTGATTTTGTAGATATTGAGCCTGACAGACAGATCAACAGAAAGATAGAAAGACACACAGTAAAAAGTATTTTTAGAATATCAAAGTACAAGATTCTTTATTGTCAATATCAAAGTTTAATGGTTCTTTATTGTCAATACCAGGGGTGATTCTAGACCCTTTTTAGGGTGGCTTCAGCCCCCTGTCTGTGATCTCAGCCACCCTAAAACTAGAAGTATAATTTTTACTTTCAAAAATAAAAAATAAAAATTACGTTAAAATGCAGAACATGTCGTCGTAGGAGAAAGAAAATTATTTATCGGTTTGATCCAAGAGCGAATTTTCTTACTTTGCTTTTACGCGCGTACGTTGTAGTCTTTCAAAAGTGCGTCTTCAGCTGTCTGCTTTATATGAACGGAGAAGCAGAGAGTCTGTCAGAGCTGGAAGCGTTTATCTCTAACGTTAATCGGCGGAAAGCCACAAAGATGGCAACCAAAAGCGGTGAAATTCTTATTACCAGAGTTGATAGCACACCAAAATATTAATGCATGCGATCCATCCAATACTAAATAAAAAGAATATTTATTGATTTGGTATGGAAGCGTATTGCATTCATTTGAGAAAAATGGTTCATGGTTCTTTATTGAACCATGAAAAATTAAAAATTGTTGTTTTTCTGAATTAATGAGATCCCTCAAAATCCTGCGAGAAGCTCTCACCTGCACGAAGTAATGTCAGGCCACAGTTGCTGATGCTAAACAGCCTGACCCTCCAACAACAACAACAGTGCCAGGCCTACATGGGTTCAGTGCAGGTAAGATAGCTAAGTTATTATAGTTAGGCTACATGTTAATGCCAAATGATGTCTGCTAACTGTTCGTGTTACGACATGTAAAATAAAACAAGGTTAGAATAGCTGTTTATAAACGTATGTTTACGATAATGTTACGGGCATATTTTTTACTAACTACGTTAACTTACAATAAGTTACACCATCAACTGCAGTTGATAGGCTAACTTATGTAACGATAGGCTAACCTATGTATATGCTAACTTATGTATGATGATAGGCTAAGTTATGTAGCCAATATTTACCATTAGTCAGCAAAAGGAACCTTACTTTTAAGGTCGAGGGGATAATAACGTGTGATTTTTAGGAGGAATATTACGTTAACCACCTTTCTTTCAGTTTGTTGGCTAATATAAGTAAACCAAGTTATTTGCTGTAACTTTAGTGCTTAATTTGTAAATCAAGAGGTCCTCGAACACAGCGAGCTCGGCTGCTGTCAGGGGGAGTGAAAAAGTCACGTCAGAAATCCCCAGTGCATTCAGCACGTTGGACATCGCGACATTACATAACAGTAAACAAACAGTCAGAGCTTTGCCAGTTTCAAAGCCAGCAGGGATACTATTCCGATTAAGTTTTGCACGGACGTTTGGTATAGTGTTCAGCGTGCTACACCAATAATAATGTTGAATATATTCTGACATTGCTTCGGTTTCTTTAGTTGTGCCCTCTCTTTTGGTTTGTCACTATGCATATGTGTCCTGTAATTGTTTTATTTGTTGATATATTTCTGAACTGTGTACTTGATGCATTTAACAATTTAGAAACAAAGCTACCTTTTTGAAGCTTTCCAAAGCAAGTTATATATTTTTCAGAAACTAGATTCCAGTTGTGCGGTGAATCACAGAAAAATGAGTACATACAGTATAGCCTGTGTCTCAACACTATTGACCTTCTTGAGTCTAGCCTTCTCTACGATTTGAGTAATGTTACTGTTAAAGGTGAGCACATTCAAATGCTTAAGACAGTTTGACTTCCAAGTGATAAGAAAGGCCTATAGTTGCAGTTGATACATGAAACATCCATTTTTAGCAACGTTATCACACTCTTGGCCGAAATGCATTTTTGAGATATTTAAAGCAATTACACTTTTGAGGGTCCAGTCCTAAATCTGTTTATATTTGTGGTGCAACACATATTTACATAAATGCTGCCTTTTTCCGACATTTGTTCAGGGCCAACTATGGCTACGTCTTCAATTACCCCCCTCCCACAAGATGATGGTCTGTGGATGTTTCTTCAGAGCCGAGGGATTCCTGAGAAAAATATTCAGAAAATGCAGCAAGATCATGTAGGTGACAGCACATTCATTCCTGCAATATATTAATTTGAATTGTTTTACATTTTACCGAATCTCTGCAGATTATACAAGTAATCATCATAAATTGTAACCCTATCACATTTAGTGCCAGTGCTTCCGATTTCTTTTTTATGCCAAGCACACCTGTCTCTCCCAACAATGCATTCGTGTCTTCCTATTCTAGCCCTATAAATAAGGTTTATAGGTATCTTTAGGAGTCAATTCACACTATATTTTGGTCTTTACCCTACATAAACAAGTAACAGTAGTTGTGCAGTAGCATCACCATTATACATTCAGGCAAAGTGCTGACTTATATGTTTGAAATTATAAATAAATGCACAAAATAAATATTGTGCCCTTACAATTACTGCTTTCCATTTTGTTGTGATTTGATATTGTTTTAAAATGATGGAGTAATGTTTATATGCCAGCACAGGCCTTGGTTGGGAGCTGAAGTATGGAATCAATATGGAATAGCAATATTTTGGAGTACATAATAGCAGTAATATAAGTGAAAGTGACGTGACATACGGCTAAGTACGGTGACCCATACTCAGAATTCGTTCTCTGCATTTGACCTATCCAAAGTGCACACACACACACCGTGAACACACACACGGGTTCGGTGCCTTGCTCAAGGGCACCTCAGTCGTGGTCGCCCGAGACTCGAACCCACAACCTTAGGATTACGAGTCAGACTCTCTAACCATTAGTTAATCATTCCCCTGACTAACTTTGATGTCAAGGATTTTCATTGTTAATAGACTTTATTTTCAGCATCATTATGTCACTCAAACTTCATTGTTATGGTTACAACCATTTTTTAGACAGCAGTTTTTGTGTTAAATTACTTAGTATTTTAGCTCCTTTTTATTCCCATGCGAAAAGAGAAACAAGCAAGTGAAGAAAAATAGAAATAAATTGCTGATTTGTAGCTACTGCCTAGAAATTCATTTTCACTCATATGGAAATATAGCCATCTCTTAGATTTAAGATAAACGATATATCTTCCTGTATTGTTTTGTTTTTATTACAGATTGACAGCTCGGTAGTTGGAGAAATAGATGATGCCACTATAACTGCTTACATTCCAGCATATGGTGATAGGATTGCTACAAGGCGTTTCTGTATGGAAAAACAGAGAAAAGGTGGTGATGATCTAAAAAGACAGTTCTTCTTTGTAAAACTTAAAAGAAAGACGGGCACATTGACAAGCAATAAAGACACAGATCAAGATTTTGAGGAGGAGCATTCTATGCAGCCAACAAAGATACATCTGAGAAAAAAACAAAAGGGCCATGAAGATGACCAGGAAAATAGAACTAGGATGGATAAACGACAAGAAACAAGTGAGAAAACGCAATAGTGGAGGAAGCAGAGTTCTTGATATTTCCAAGAAAGCCACAAAAACAGAAATTCTATCACAAGCTAAAAAAGCTTCCCCAATGAGAAATCGAGAAAGGGAAAGTGGGAAGAGTTCAGTCACAACATTGTTGACTTTCAGGAAGCATACCTTGATGAGGGTGTTTGTGTGGGAGAGCTCTATGGAGATAAATTGGAGATTTTAAGATTTTACTTGTTCACAGAGCAAATGACAAATGAAGATGAAGTGCTCACAGAGATGACAGAAGGAACTCATGAACAGACAGATGCAGCGAGGCTAAATGAGCGACAGGAAAACCCAACAGAAGATAATGAGCAGCTGACACAAAAAACACATAACGGTGAACAGCAGACACATACTGTAGATCAGGGGTATTCAATTAAAATTCAAAGGGGTCCAGTTACTAAAATTTCCTCCCAGCAAAGGTCCAAATCTTATATTGTCACTTAAAATAGTGTACCCTCATGTTAATCGAATCAATAACGTACATACATTACTATATCATTTATTGTTAAATTTCGAGTGTTTTCAAAGTCTGAACTTGTATGGCACTTGAATGGAAAACAATCCTGTAGTTGTCTTTACTACATGTCAAGTAACAGACAACAGACACTGAATTTCTTCTGAATAAAATAGATAAAAAGTGCAAACACAGCTTTGAGCAGCCTGACGTTATGAATGAAACATCTGCCACATCTCCCGACCGCCACCAGAGGGAACCTTCACCCGAGTTTTAGCGACTTCCTGACTACATCCCCCACAATCCACCACTCCTGTCATGATCACACCTGTTTCCCATTTCCCACGCTATAAAAGCTGAACTTGAACCTTTCCCCAGTGCGAAGTCTCGACTAGTGTTTACTGTCATTCTGAGCGTTTTCTGGTTGTTATTCTGTTTTTTGACTGTTTGATATTCTGATTCTCTGACTGTTTGCCGCCTGCCCCGACCTGTTTTCCGTGTTTACCGATTCTGATTATTTGCTCTCTACATTGTGTTTGCCGGCTCTGACCCCCACCTGTTGTACTACTGCACGATCTCCTAATAAAGCGTGCATATGGATCCTCCGTCTCCTGACGCTTCGTTACACCTGAACTTAGGGCTTATATTTCAAGTAATGTAAAACATTCAGAATCTTTTGAATAAAATAAGTGCTTTTAATATTTAAGAAAAAAAATGAAACAAAAGGCTTTTGAGCTGCCCCTTTTTTTTAAACATTAACTATATTAATAACACAGGAACCTTAGGCAAAATGACATTTCAAGTAAAATAGAACAGGGCAGAATTTACTGAATAAAAGAAAAGTGCAGAACTTTGAGCAGCTCCCTTTTTCCTCTCTCCTTTCCACTTCTCCTTACTCCCTTTCCATCTTCTGTTCCTAGTGAGAGACATGGACATGTAACTGTCCTGCCAGCAGTCTGAATCTTAATTGTCCTGCCAGCGTAATTAGGTGCATTACTGCCACCTTCTTCTCTGGAGTATAGAACAGAAACAATCTGTTTTTGGCTTGGCTTTTGATGACGCTCCTGTCGTAATAACTAGATTAATTGTGCATGTACGAAAGATTGATCTTTTTTATCAATATCAAAGAGTTTATATAATCTTATAATATTAGATTATAATAAGGAGATGCTTAATATGATAATATTACAATTTTAACGGGTCCGGGTAAACCCGTCACTCGGTCCGGATCCGGACCGCTGTCTGCCATTTGGTGATGCCCGCTGTAGAAGATGTTGTCTCTACTGCTGTAGAGATTGCTGATCTTACATCTTTGTGTGATACATCGGAGGTCATTTTTGGCCCTTTGCAAGGTGTAGAAGATCTTAATGACACAATCTTACATGAGCCTATAGAAGAGGCACAGATAAACATCAAAGCCTACAGCTCAACTCCTGTCCATTCTGACACAGTGCCTGCTGGCCCATTAAGTCCTACTTCTGAACCTTTGCAAAGTCAATCTCTTGGAGGAACTGATTACCCAATTCAAGGATGAAGTGATTATGTCCTACTCTGTGAAATACAGCTTCATTCATGAAATGGGGGCAGATGCTGATGGCGTGTCCAGGGATGTATATGCTGCCTTCTGGACAGAGTTTTTAGACTGTGCAGCAGAGGGTGCAGATGTGAGAGTGCCATCACTATCCCCCAAAATGGCAAGAGGAAGAATGGAAATCTGTTGGTAGGATAATGGTCAAGGGATTAAAGGAACATGGATATTTTCCTTCTCGGCTGGCTCAAGCCTTTACAGCAGCAATCACATTTGGTGAACACACTGTCTCACCTGATTTATCATTTGACTCACTAATGTTGTATCTTAGTCAGGCTGAGCGCAATCTCTTGTCCACTGCTTTGCAAGACGCCCTTGATGGTGATGATAAAGATGAGCTTCTTGATCTTATGGATCGCATGGGTTTAAGAACAGTACCAACACAAGAGAACTTGAAAGCTGTGTTTCTCCAAGTGGCCCACAAGCAAATAATCCAGAAACCAAAATATGCACTGGAGAACATTGCAACAGTCGCAGGACCAACTCTCAGGGAGTTTTTCCCCACTGTGCTGGATATGCAGAAGATTTATGAGAATCTTACACCATCAACCCGCAAGGTTTTAAAGTTGATCACGGCCTCTCCAGCTACTCCAGCAGAGAACCAAAGTTTGCAATTTTTACATCAGTACATCAGGGGATTGGATGACATAAGCCTCCAGAAGATGTTGAGATTCATGAAAGGGTCTGATGTCATCTGCATTAAAGACATTCAAGTCATATTCACCCCTTTGGAAGGGTTATCAAGGCGGCCTATTGCACATACTTGTGGCCCAACTTTAGAGCTGCCATCAACTTACAACAGCTATCCTGACTCCAAGCTGAAATGGAGGCTATACTGTCCAGCAACATCTATGCAATGGACATTGCATAGAAGTGTCTCGCTCACTCACATGTACACACTCTTCCCTCTTGCCCAGTTATAGCCTTATCGGTGCCATCTGTTTACCTTTAGATAGTGTGTGAATGTAAGACAGAGCACACAGGGGAAGTAATTAACTCAGGTGGTGCATTATGAGCACTGGTTATTTATTTTTTATTTTGTTTTTCAGTTTCGGTTTTATCCAAAATGTCATTATCAAACTTACTGTGGAAACATGTTTACTGGCTGATGAGCATTTTGCCCATAGAAACATTTACACATGATAACAAGATTCAATAATCAGTTTTTATTTATTGATAATGATACAGGACCATTTAAATGCCATTTAGGTTGCCCTGTTTGCAGTGGGCCCAAAGTGTGTCAAATCACATTTGGTCATGCTGAATAGTTCCACCCTGAGGACAAATTCGATTCCCGCCTCCGCCTTGTGTGTGTGGAGTTTGCATGTTCTCCCCGTGCCTCAGGGGTTTCCTCCGGGTACTCCTACCCTGGTCCAAAGACATGCATGGTAGGTTAATTGGCATCTCTGGAAAATTGTCCGTAGTGTGTAAGTGAATGAGAGTGTGTGTGTGTGTGTGTGTGTGTGCCCTGCGATGGGTTGGCACTCCGTCCAGGGTGTATCCTGCCTTGATGCCCGATGACGCCTGATATAGGCACAGGCCCCCCGTGACCTGAGAAGTTCGGATAAAGCGGTAGAAAATGAGTGAGTGAGTGGTTTAGCATGTACTTCTATGATGCCAAATAATTGTGTAAAAAAGTGCTTTATGTGCAGCCCAGAGACACATGATAATAAAATGTTTGATTTAAAGGCTATCCAAACATCATGGAGGTTGCCCTGTTTACAATGAGCCCAAAGTGTGTCAGACCACATCTGGTGATGCGAAATAGTTCCACCATAAGGACAAATGTGCCATTTTTGACAATGGCAACATGTGATACAGTACCTTTCATTTGCAGGTACAGGATTGTTCCCAGTTCTGTGGATGAGATGTACTTTTTACATAATGATGAATAAAAACAGATTATATGGAGCTCAGTTGGGAGATGTCCATTATGAAAGAGTTGTCTATTATCGATTGCTTAAACACAGTACTTCTGTCAAACATTTACAGTGAATGTCATGGTATATATCCTTTTCCTTCCAAACGGCAATTCTGTTGTTTTTTTTGGCTATGAGTAGGTGCTCACATTCAGTCATTTGATCCAGTAGAATAACTTGTAATTATTAAATTTGGGTACGTACTGTATATAAGCATGTAAGAACATGTATAGATCAATGGCTTCCTCTGGAGAGGTTGGTGGATGAAGATTGTTTTCTGCCATGGCAAGGCAACAAATGTCAAACACTGTTATCACAAGGATATGGTCCTCTCTCATGACCTTCCTCCCTACAAGCCTGTATCTTCTGTTGGGATTCTTCTTTAAGGTACTCCCTAGCACCAAAAAGTTGGGGTAGGGTGTACATCATCACTGGACGTCCACATGGAGACACCGCATTTCTGGATGGGCGAATTCCAGAGGTGTGTGTTCCAGAGGTGAACAACATCCTGCAGTTCTCTCTAAATATAAAGAAAAAGAGTTGGAAAGTAAGAAAATAAGTCCACACCGTTGCAATACCACCTGCAGGCAAAATAAATGCTTATGGTCCAGTATGATACAGTAGAGCCGTTTCTCAAACAGTTTCATGCATGTTAAATTCTATATTTGAAAACAATAAATCTCTGTATGTTAAGATTTGTGTTATATGATCAGGCTCAGATAAGTCATCCCTCTCTCACATACTGTGTCACACTAATGCAGAGAAACAATTTTCTTTCACCAAAATGTACATAAAATAGTCATAGTGCGGTAAATTTTCCTTGTCAGTGTTTTATATTTATATTAGGATGTTTTTGAGTTAATATTAGATAGCAGTTTGTGCAACATACATATAACAGGATTAATATTACAGCTGCATTAATGTTTGTGTTGCATTTTATTGTTGTAGATGTACTGTAGGCTGCTGCTAATTCTAACTACTTATACTGAGATCCATCTCGTAAAAAGTCAACTATATGGGAAGAAGGGAAAAATTGTGATCTACAAATTCATTTAATAATCTAATTAAATAACTAATGGTTATCGCCCATTTGCTTCTGTTATGGAACAGTTGTTAGACCTATGAAATAACATAATTATGCTGCATGTCACAACATTTTGGCGTATTGACAAAATCTATAGCTGAATAACATTTCACAATTTACATATCTAAAGCACATTTCTTACCTCTATTATTTCAAGACATGTGAACTGTATTAGACTTTTGTCTAGGAAGTCACCGGAGAAGTCGTCAGAGTCTTTTAGATCTTAAAATAGGTTGATTCAGAACTGTGCATGCTTTTTCCTCAAAAATCCCCACCAATGCTCTATCCGTTGGTTATGATTGCTGGAGCCATACAAATAGCAATTTCTCGAAAAGTCGTCCGTATGATCATGTCTCATGAACATCTGCATCTGTTCCATGTAACAGTTCTCTGTCCCTAAGTCTGAGCGAATTCGGGTGGCTGTCCCTTTCCTTGATAACACCGCATCAATAAAGTATCCAGCGATGACCTTGGGATCACTACTTGTAGAGTATGCATGTAGCCATATCACCATTCGTGAAAACCCGTTGATTGTACCATTGATGCAGATCCCATATGGTTTGAGTTTATCATATGAATCAACATGCCGTAAAAAGTTCGGGCCTGGATTATGATACAAACGTCGCCGAAGACGATTCCGGTGCCTCAGTTGCACCCCATGGGGATCCAGTATTTTCAACAATTGCCTGATTGTCTCTTGTGTCACCACATAGCCAGCCTGAATGCATTTCAGATGCATCATCTTATATCCATGAAGCATACCATATCGGTTCAACTGATCCTGGAGAAACACAGCAACGTCAAGCAGATCAGAATGTTCTTTTCATCTGAACAGGCGCAAAGTCTTGAGGTGTCTGCATAAAGTTGACGCACTAATAACAATACCATTTATATTACTTAAAGACAGCAGTATCTCCCAATGTCTCAAACCCAAAGTAAAATAAAACCGGATTAACCTTGAAAGGCGGGACATGTTTACTTCCAATAGAGCTCCTGGCAGGATTTTGAAGGATCTCATTAATTCAGAAAAACAGAACAATTATTTTTTTTAATTCTGAGATAATTAACTCGTTAATTCAGAAAAACAGAGCAAATACATTTTATTTCAAGAAAAAAATATCTCATAATTCTGAGATAATTAAGTCGTTAATTCAGAAAATCAGAGTAGATTTTTTTCCTCAAGTGAATGCAATACGCTTCCGTAATTTGGTCTTTACCTTGTGAATATTTTTTTTATTAATGACTGCATTCATTGGACACATTCAATGCACACATACATAAACTGATTGGATTCAAGACTGGCATCATTGCATCATGCATAAAATTTTGGTGTCTCTCACTGAGGGCTAAAAACCCCTAAAGATGAAAGCCTAGAACGGTCAATACCATCATATGTGCAGACATACAGAGGAGTCGAATACCGCTTCTCTTTCTCATATCAAGTGTTACATTGGCAATGCAATATAGATGGTTATAATAATATAGAGGGTTATAATAATATGAGCAGTTAGTGCAATATAGAAACAGAATTGTGTGGATGTAACAGCAGTGTAGTTGTAATAAATACACTGATATAAACCGAGTGAATATATCTCGTAAATGTGAATGAGTAAATGAGTAAATGTAAACAGTGCAAACATTCTGAGTGCCGTGTAAAAAGACTGTAATGTCTAAAGTGCAACAGTGTCAGATATATACAGAGAATGTCTTGTGTGCCATGAACAAGTATGATGTGAGCTGTAGAATTTTAAAGTTCAGGGGTAGGTGGGAGAGAGAGAGGTAATGGACTGAGTTCAACATCCTGGAGGCTACAGTACCTTCGCCCTGAAGGCAGCAGGCTGAAGTAGAGGTATTACGGGTGTGAGCTAACAGCAGCGATGCTAATGGCTCTGCTAGTGAGGCGGGTGTGGAAGATGTCACACCGATGATCTCACAGTGCAGAGACACAGATGATCACACAATGCAGAGACACAGATGATCACACGGTGCAGAGACACAGATGATCACAAAGTGCAGAGACACAGATGATCACATGGTGCAGAGACACCGATGATCACACAGTGCAGAGACACAGATGATCACACGGTGCAGAGACACAGATGATCACACAGTGCAGAGACACAGATGATCACACGGTGCAGAGACACAGATGATCACACGGTGCAGAGACACAGATGATCACACAGTGCAGAGACACAGATGATCACACAGTGCAGAGACACAGATGATCACACAGTGCAGAGACACAGATGATCACACGGTGCAGAGACACAGATGATCACACGGTGCAGAGACAGAGATGATCACACAGTGCAGAGACACAGATGATCACACAGTGCAGAGACACAGATGATCACACAGTGCAGAGACACAGATGATCTCACGGTGCAGAGACACAGATGATCTCACGGTGCAGAGACACAGATGATCACACAGATGATCACACAGTACAGAGACACAGATGATCACACAGTGCAGAGACACCGATTATCTCACAGTGCAGAGACACAGATGATCACACGGTGCAGAGACACAGATGATCTCACGGTGCAGAGACAGAGATGACCACACAGTGCAGGGACACCGATGATCACACAGTGCAGAGACACAGATGATCACACAGTGCAGAGACACAGATGATCTCACGGTGCAGAGACACAGATGATCTCACGGTGCAGAGACACAGATGATCACACAGATGATCACACAGTACAGAGACACCGATGATCACACAGTGCAGAGACACAGATGATCACACGGTGCAGAGACACAGATGATCACACAGTGCAGAGACACAGATGATCACACGGTGCAGAGACACAGATGATCACACGGTGCAGAGACAGAGATGATCACACAGTGCAGAGACACAGATGATCACACAGTGCAGAGACACAGATGATCACACAGTGCAGAGACACAGATGATCACACAGTGCAGAGACACAGATGATCACACGGTGCAGAGACACAGATGATCACACGGTGCAGAGACACAGATGATCTCACGGTGCAGAGACACAGATGATCACACAGATGATCACACAGTACAGAGACACAGATGATCACACAGTGCAGAGACACCGATGATCACACAGTGCAGAGACACAGATGATCACACGGTGCAGAGACACAGATGATCACACAGTGCAGAGACACAGATGATCACACGGTGCAGAGACACAGATGATCACACGGTGCAGAGACAGAGATGATCACACAGTGCAGAGACACAGATGATCACACAGTGCAGAGACACAGATGATTACACAGTGCAGAGACACAGATGATCACACGGTGCAGAGACACAGATGATCACACGGTGCAGAGACACAGATGATCACACGATGCAGAGACACAGATGATCACACAGTGCAGAGACACAGATGATCACACAGTGCAGAGACACAGATGATCTCACAGTTTAGCTCCTGTACCACACAGTGATGCAGTTGGTGAGGATGCTCTCAATGGTACACATGATGGGAGGTGGGACTCTTGCCTTCCTCAGTTGCCTTCTTCAGTTTGTGGAGGAAAATTTTGCTAGATTTGTCTAAGCTAATTAGCAGCAGCAGCAGCAGCAAACAGTGCTGTTTTATTTATTTATTTATTTATTTTTAACACAAATAGATAGACACATAAATGCAGTATATTATGTGTTCAACAGACTCAACAGAATGAAATATACATATACTTTACTGTGGATAATTAACAACTGACAACCGACTGTGACACATGAACTTAATGATATTAAATAAGTTTCACATATTTATTGTTTGCATAGAATTATTTTTTTTTTTTTAGTGCCATATTCGACTTCGGAATCGAGAACGCGCCAAACTGTGACGTCACAGAAGCAGAGCTTTAAACACCAGACCAATAGCAGGCGATCCACAGACTAATAAAAACAAGTGAACAAGTTCCGATGGCGTCTTTTGTATCAGCTCAATTTGCTTCACAGGATCTGTCCACAGCATCCAGGGCTTTTCTGTACAAGACGTCGTTTGAAGGCCTCCGTGACATGTTCAGCGTCGGGAGCTTTGTGGTGATCTGTCTGTTCGCAGTGACCGTCCTTCTGATGCTGTACAGTCAACTGTCAGCCCTGAACTGTAACAGGTCGTCCGAGCAGGAACGTCCTGATAAAACGGCTCCACTGAAGCGGAACCAGCCCGTTTTTACTTCAACTCTTTCTCCTCCTCCTCCTCTTCCTCTTCCTCCTCCTCCTCCTGAAGGCTTTCTGATGGACACCAACGTGCTAAGGAGCGCGTCTCGGACGCCCCGTGGAGGTCCCATGGTGAAGGAGACGCTGAAGCCACAAGACAAAGTACGCAGGAAAGCCATCAAGAGCCGGAAAAGGGGCGAATTTCAAAAGCGGCAGGTCAAGAGCCCTTAAAGCACAGCTATAAATAAATAAATAAATAAATAAATAAATAAATAAATAAATAGAGAAATCTTGTGTGATTTATATGGGGGCATGTCTTTTTTTTTTTCTTCTACATGTTGAAATCTTTGATATGTGGAGATGGAGATAATCCATCCACAAGGCTCTCAAGTTTTGAAGACGTGCGTGCGTGTGTGTGTGTGTGTGTGTGTGTGTGTGTGTGTGTGTGTGTGTGTGTGTGTGTGTGTGAGAGAGAGAGAGAGAGAGAGAGAGAGAGAGAGAGAGAGAGAGAGAGAGAGAGAGAGAGATTGATTGATTGATTGATTATGGCTGGTGTTTATTGTAAGTGTTTGTTGCATTTTTGGACTCCTTTATCATTTGTAATGTTGCTCCCATTTGAAACAGTTCGGCTCAAGCCCAGCCATTTTTAGGGTTATGATTGTTTCGTTTTGAGGTTTTGCTTAAACCGACCATAGAAACCCTCGCTAATGAATGTTTTCTTTTTTTTTTCATTGGTTGTAGCGTTAAATCTTAACCAGATAGTGCTATTTTCTGATTGGCTATTGTGTAGCCCAGGGGCGGTTCTAGGATTTCATCTTTAGTGGGTTTTAGCCCTCAGTAAGAATTTAAAACAAGAAGGGTTTTATATTATATATTATATATGACTACATAGTAAGCCAAAAGTTATGGTATTATTTAAAATGGCAAAAATGGACACCAAAATTTTATGCATGATGTAATGATGCCAGTCTTAATTCAAATCAGTTCATGTATGTGTGTAATCTCTATACACAGTGTGTCCAATGAATGCAGTCATTAATAAAAAAAATATTCACAAGACAAAGAGCAAATAAGAATAGTGAAATTTCACTGCATTGCGGTTTTCCGCCGATTAACGTTATAGATAAACGCCTCCAGCTCTGACTGCGCGTGCACGCTGCGCGTACCTGTGCTTCTCCGTTCATATAAAGCAGACAGCTGATGACGCACTTTTGAAAGACTACAACGCACGCACGTAAAAGCAAAGTAAAATAAATCGCTCTTGGATTAAACTAATAAATAATTTTCTTCCCCATCGACGACATGTCCTGCATTTTAACGTAATATTTATTGTTTTTTTTATGAAAGTAAAAACGATCCTTATAGTTTTAGGGTGGCTGAGATTACAGACAGGGGGCTGAAGCCACCCTAAAAAAGGGCTAGAAACGCCCCTGGGTGACACAATTCGCAACGCATTCGCCAGGAATCCTTTTTGACGCCGATTATTTCAAACATCTCCCTCATATATGGCCATGTGTGTTCAGGAATGTCCTCGTTGTTAGTTACTTTAACATCAGTGACTCCCTCTGAATGAACATTAGCCATTCCTTTTGTAGGCGCTGCTCATTGTTAGCTCCGCTATCCTTAGTCTATGTCTGATAGCCAGTAAATAATACAGTGCACCAGTCACATGGGGAAAAAGCGCTCAATGAGAAGGAATAATACTAAAAGTAACGAGTCCGTTTTGAAAATGTAGGAAGTAAAAAGTACAGATATTTGTGTAAAAATGTAATGAGTAAAAGTAAAAAGTTGTCCAGATACTGATACCAGAAAAATTTACTTAAGTACAGTGACGAAGTATTTTTACTCCGTTACTTCCCACCTCTGGTTAAATGCAGAGAACGAATTCTGAGTATGGGTCACCTTACTTAGCCTTATGTCACTCTTTCACTTCACTTCACTTTTATGCGCCATTATGCGCTCCACACCCCAGTCCAGTAGGTGGCGGTAAATGCACCTTAAGTTGGTTTGCCATCCGCCAATAAAAATCAAAAGAATTACACCAGCCTCTGTGTCGCACGCACGCACACACACACACACACACACACACACACACACACACACACACACACACACACACACACACACACACACACACTTCTGTCTCGCGCGCGCGCGCACACACACTCTACACTCGCCTCTGTCTCGCGCGCGTGCGCCCACACACCCACCCACACACATACATACATACATACATACACCATGAACATACTTATTTTAATTGCTGCTATTTTGCACTGTATTTGTGCATCTCCTCTCTATACGGAACAAGGTAAGATTTGGGCTTTTGTTCTGTCAACTTTCTAGTTTACTTTCGTTTTTTCACCCTGTTTAAAAGCCTAATCTCTTGTTTTAAGCATGTTATAAATGATAAGACAACTTTACATAACGAGATCAGCGTTTTTCAGATGATGGACTTCATGTCAAATAATAATAATAATAATTAATAATAATCAGAATCATAATAATAATGAATAATCATAATAACAAGTTTTTCCTCTTTGCCTCTTTGTTGTTACTTTTTTCTGCTGCAGAGGAAAATGTCTTCAAATCCTGGATGTCTGAGGTAACAAGAAAAATAAAAGAAAGAAACTCAAGCATTTATCAAACAAAACATGAGATGAGATTATTTTATTTTTAACTATCACTTTACCAAAAACAAGGAAGTGAAACCATTTCAGAAGAAATTCCCCTGAAACATGAAAACAACAGTGTTCTTTCCTTTTTTTTTTTACTTGTTCTTATCTACAGCACAATAAACAGTACGACATGAATGAGTTTTATCGCCGGCTGCAGATCTTCACTGAGAATAAGAAGAAAATCGACACACACAATGCTGGAAACCACAAATTCAGAAGTAAATCAGTCACACACACACACACACAAACAGACACACACACAGACACACACATGTATAGGCACAAACACACACAGACATATAGACACACAGACATGTATAGATACACACACACACACATGTATAGACACACACATGTGTAGACACACACAGACATGTGTAGACACACACAGACGTGTAGACACACACACAGACGTATAGACACACAGACATATATAGACAGACACACACACACAGACGTGTAGACACACACACACAGACATGAATAGACACACACACAGACATGTATAGACACACACAGACATATATAGACAGACACACACACACAGACGTGTAGACACACACACACAGACGTGTAGACACACACACACAGACGTGTAGACACACACACACAGACGTGTAGACACACACACACAGACATGAATAGACACACACACAGACATGTATAGACACACACAGACATATATCGACACACAAACATATAGACACACAGTTACACACACACAGACATGTATAGACACACAAACATATAGACACACAGTTACACACACACAGACATGTATAGACACACACACAGACATATATAGACACACAAACATATAGACACGCAGTTACACACACAGACATGTATAGACACACAAACATATAGACACACAGTTACACACACACACAGACATATATAGACACACACACAGACATGTATAGACACACAAACATATAGACACACAGTTACACACACACAGACATGTATAGACACACACACAGACATATATAGACACACAAACATATAGACACACAGTTACACACACAGACATTATATAGACACACAAACATATAGACACACAGTTACACACATACAGACATGTATAGACACACAAACATATAGACACACAGTTACACACACACAGACATGTATAGACACACACACAGACATATATAGACACACAAACATATAGACACACAGTTACACACACACAGACATATATAGACACACAAACATATAGACACACAGTTACACACATACAGACATGTATAGACACACAAACATATAGACACACAGAGACATGTAGACACACACACAGACATGTATAGACACACACACAGACATATATAGACATTCAAACATATAGACACACAGACACACAGACATGTATAGACACACAAACATAGACACACAGAGACATATAGACAGACACACACAGACATGTATAGACACACACACACAGAGACATATACTGTATAGACACACAAACATATAGACACACACACAGACATGTATAGACACACACACACAGAGACATATACTGTATAGACACACAAACATATAGACACACACACAGACATGTATAGACACACACACACAAACATATAGACACACACACACACAGACATATAGACACACAGAGACATATAGACAGACACACAGAGACATATACACTCCTTGACAAAAGTCTTGTCACCTATCCAAGTTGTAGGAACAACAAATAATAACTTGACTTCTAGTTGATCATTTGATTTCTGTTAAGTCACAAGACTTTTGTCTAAGCAAAGTCTGACCTTTCTGTCCTAATTAATAATTAAAAATCAAGGCATGATACGATTTTATTTAGGTAAAATAAGCATAATCTAGAGGATTCCAAACGATCAACTAGAAGTCAAGTTATCATCTGTTGTTCCTACACCTTGGATAGGCGACAATACTTTTGTGTAGACAGCCATTTTTGTGGTATTGTGCTGAATTTCCTCGTCCATATTCTACACTATACACTGCACTGTACTTTGTACCCTGTCACGCTTTTAATCGGTGTTTAAAGAGCCAAAATAAATCATCAGATTATGCGCATCGGTGCACAGATTAAGTTATACGAAGAAGGACATTTTTCTGAAGACACTTGAATAGAATATTTGAAATAAAAAAAACAAAAAAAAACAAAACTTATTTCTAATAGAAACATGTTGGTAGTTCGTATCAGAGGTGGGAGTAAATCACACACGTGCAAGTCACAAGTAAGTCTCAAGTCATGAATGTTAAGTCAAAGTCAAGTCGAGTATTTTTTTATTTGTCAAGCAAGTCTCAAATCTTAAATTTGCGACTTAAGTCGGACCCGAATCAAGTCATATGACTCGAATCCCCTATCTCTGGTTAGTAGTGATTGGCCGATAGGAACAATGATGATTAGTGATTAGCTGAAAATGGTGAAAATGGTGATTAGTTGTTGCGACTAATGGTGATTGGTTGATGGGAAAATGATGATTAGTGATCAGGTGTTGGTACGAATAGTGATTGATGGGAACAATAGTGATTTCTATATTCCTTGCACTGATCTATCAGTCAGTCGTTGGTGTCGTCGTCGTGCTCAGTTTCATAAAAATTCCAAACAATCAATCCTAAAAACGTTCAGCTAACCTAAATACCAAAAAATGAAGCCTTCTGTGGATGATTTCAGTTTTTAAAATCTACACTAGTCTTAGCCACACTTGCGCTTTTGTCCCCGTCGCTCCGGTTGTAAATATTGCAGACATATTCCATGGGGTTTAAACTCAATCCCCCAATAATACACCAGCAATGAGGATACATTTAGGTAAATATCTGTGGAAGTTGTTACTACAATAAAAAAATAAAAAAAATTGGAAAAAAAACCTCTATAACAATCAGAGGTTTTGACTTTATACCTTTTCATTAGGGCTGGGCGATAAAATGATAACGATATGTATCGCGATACATTTCTTACATTTTCTTTCATGTTGCACCTTAAACGTTAAGAGATAATTGTTAAGTGTTCATTGTGATTTTAGACTTCTGTTTACATTATAATTATTTGAGTTTTCCTGGTTGTTGACATTTCTGTCTTAATAACTGAGGGGATTCTGATCAGAGGAAGGTTAAGTTTCAAATTAAAATGTTTACATGTAATATATTTTTCTCCTGGTTCTTATTTTAAATGGGTCATAAAAAAATTTCAATAATTATCGATATCGACCGATATGAAACACTGATATCGTGATACAGTTTTCAGCCGTATCGCCCAGCCCTACTTTTAGTAATATTTTGGTGTAAAACGTCTCACGTGTTCAGAGATACAGGCATCGCATTAGACACTTGAGAATGGCACACTTGTTATTACAAAGTAAAAAATAAATCTGTTATTTCTTTTTTACTATACAGTGGGACTAAACCAGTTCTCAGATATGACTTTTGCTGAATTCAAGAAGTTCTACCTTCTGAAAGAACCCCAGGTATCGTGTGATTTTTGCACTTCCACTGAACATCCTTCATATCCCCTGGTCTTTATATTAAAAGTCTTTTATTGTCCATCATCGCAGGAGTGCAGCGCTACCAAAGGGAATCATGTTCGAGGTGCTGGCTTGTACCCAGACTCCATCGACTGGAGGCAGAAAGGAAACTATGTCACCAAAGTGAAAAATCAGGTGATCTCATGCACCTGAAAAGCTTTACTTTTAACATGTAGACCTTCATGACATCCAGGACTTTTATCATTTGTGATCCACTTTCTTTGCTACGTTACACACCATGATGTTTACCGGAGTCCCTGTGCTGAAAAGTGAAATATATATATTAGTGGTTAAAATGTTGGAACATCGATCAGAAGGTTGTGAGTTCAAATCCCAGGGATTACTACTCTGCCCCTGCTGGGCCTTTGAGTATGGCCCTTAACCTTCAACTTCTATATAAGCATTTTTTTTTATTTTATTTAATGCTCTGGATAAGGGTGGCTGCCAAATGACTTAAATGTTGTTGACGCGTTCATTTCTTCGCTAATCATCGCTTGATGTGAACGTAGCACACCCTTTCTTTCAGGGTGGTTGTGGAAGCTGCTGGACTTTCTCTACCACAGGCTGCCTGGAGTCTGTCACAGCCATCGCCACGGGGAAACTCCCTTTACTGGTACGCAGCGGATCCTCCAGTTCGTTTTTCACAGACACGAGAGCTACGTTAGGTTTAATAGATTTTACAACTGCTTCCCGAGTGAATGTTTATCCTCTGTCTCTGTTTAGGCAGAGCAGCAGTTGGTGGATTGCGCCGGTGCGTTCAACAATCATGGCTGCAGCGGGTGAGTGTGTGAAGCCAGTCGCACCTCTGTTTTTCGTTTCAAGCCTATGTTAAACCGGTAGAAACGTCCGAGCGGTGTTTAGATGGAACATAAGTGGGCGTGGCTTCAGGAGGATCGAAACATGCTACGTTTAGCGATTTTATTGTAAGCTATCACAGGGCGTGGCCGTGTTCTACAATAAACATCGTCTCCTTGTCTGACACTGTTTTTATTTTGTTTTTCGGGATTGTAAGCATTTCATGTGCGTCTTTAAACAATAAAATTTACACAGATATATTTATGGCGTGATCATCTCAGACCCCAGTGCAGGGGAAAAAACCTAATCCAGTCTGATTGGGGCATTTAAAGGAGAATGTTGTGTGCTCCATACAGACAGATATCATTGGTGTTGTTATTGTTATTGCCAGTTTATTTCCTCATTCAGATTCAGATTCAAATCAAACTTCCTCTTCCTGTTCCTTTTAGTGGACTTCCCAGTCAAGCCTTCGAGTACATCATGTACAATAAAGGGCTTATGACGGAGGAAGATTATCCCTACATCGGTCGTGTAAGTGAACTGTTACACCTGCCCCCCCCACACACACACACACACACAGATATATTAAAGCAGCCTTAGGCAAGAAAGACTCAATGACACTAGGTTACGTTAGATCGGTGGTATCGTCTCAGACGCTCTCTTACTAACATGAAGTATGATCGTCCATCAGAACGTTGTCAGCCATCTTGAAAAGTTTATCAGGTACAAGTGGAGGCTCCTGCACAATTTTCTGCAAGTGGGGAAGAACAGAAATTTTGGCTAGCAGCTTTGAATGCGGCAAAGAAACTATTAGTTCAACGCCGGAAACCCCCTCATGACCTTTCTGCTAAGTACTGGATTCACTCCATATTGGAAATACTATACATGGAATTGTCTTCTGCACGGATTAACCACGCAAAGCCTGCTAATCTATCTATGTGGCAGAACCGGATCTCCATAACCTCGAAGATTTTGGTTATTTAGTCTAAAGATGTCATTCTGTCGGTAATATTACTACCAATTCTGTTTGTATATTTTACATATATATATTCGAGCTTATTTTGTTTTACTTTTGTATTTACATGGGTCCTGGGGTGTGATGGGATAGGGGTGGGATGGGGGTGGTTTTGTGAGGGCACTAGTTTAAATAGGTTTTCTCTAGTTCTGTTGCGATGTATTTTTGTGCGTTCTATCAAAATAAAAACAGTGAATTACAAAAAAAAAACAAAAAAGTGGAGGCTCCTGGAGGATTCAGGTGTTGGCGTGACTCTGGTGTCGAACAGTCGACAAATAAAACAGAACGCCTGTGTAGGACATGAACCGGACGGGATATTTTCACATTAAATGGAATGAACACTCAGTAAAAAAGAAGAGATTTAAAAAAAAGAAAAAGAAGATTATAGCAGTTTCAAATCAAATAATGAATGTAATAAACTGTATAATCGATTGTATTGTGGTTTAACGAGCTATTATGAACTCTGATCTGTTCACAGAATGGATCTTGTAGGTTCAACCCCAAGCTTGCTTCTGCCTTCGTGAAGGATGTGGTGAACATCACGAAAGTAAGTGACCACGGGTCATAAAAATAAAAGAAAGATTCAATAAAAAGGAGGAGATTGGCTTCTAACAGTCAGTGATGTTTGTGTCAGTATGAAGAGATGGAGCTCGTGGACGCCGTGGCCAGGCTCAACCCGGTCAGCATCGCTTTCGAGGTCGTGTCTGATTTCATGCACTACAAAGACGGAGTGTACAGCAGGTGAGAATCTGAGAGTCTCTGTGCTCTTCCTAAGGCTTTACCCAACGCAATGAAGATGACATCATAAAACAAGGCACAACGTCCTTTAATTAACAAGAGACACACACCCGGCGGTTTATTAGGTACACCTGTACGCCTGCTCATTCATCCAATCAGCCACAGAATGCGTTCATGTTGATCTTGTAAGCTCATGGAAACGAAATAAAATGGATTGACCAGTGGGAGATAAATAGAGAGGAAAAAAAATACATTTAAGGGATGAGACGATATTAAAGAATGATTATCCACCACAGCATCAACTTCATTATTCCTTACACAGTACCGATGCTTGTTCTAAGACGCACTGTAACTCTTAACGTCTGCATTTTTACAGCACTGTGTGTAAAAACACTACAGACATGGTGAACCATGCCGTGCTCGCCGTGGGTTACGGTGAGGAGAGCGGCACTCCGTACTGGATCGTGAAGAACTCCTGGGGACCCGTTTGGGGCATTGACGGGTAAGTCCTGCAACGACCGCGTGCCTTAAACACTTAAAGGCAGGGTCTCCGATTTTTGAGAAATGCTTCAGAAAACCGAGTCGGGCCGAATAATAAACAAAAATCAAAACAAACGTGTAGCCAATGAGCAGAAAGGGCCGGGGCTTGTCAATATGCGGCGGGGAGAGTGTTCAGTGCGCATGTGTGACATTAGCAGAAAGCGGTTTTAACATTGACATGGAGGATAAAAACAAAGAAAGAAAGCGAAGAAAGACTTACGATAAGGCAAGAAGTAGGACGTGTTAATATAGGATCAGCTTTCCAGCGCTGGAGAGAACTGAAGGAGCAGGAAGTTGGCCACATATTCACAGGTTGGAGTTTCCCGAGTCAATAACTCCTGAGCTAAACGCTGTTACTACACAAATAACACCTCTTTTCTATCGTAGTAATGTAGAGAGGCAGCTACAACCGCGTTTTGTGTAGTAACAGCGTTTAGCTCAGGAGTTATTGACTCGGGAAACTCCGACCTGTGAATATGTGGCCGACTTTACTTAAGACACCGAGGCGCTTTTTTCCTTCTCGATAGGTGAGTAACGTTGGTTTTGCTTTGTTACACAGAACTAATATATGCCTTTGTCCTTTACATGATTATGCTTGTGTGTCATTTTTGCTTGTTTGTTTATCTGCAATTGTATTGTTCTTCCCTTCAGCTATGATAAAGACACATTTCTTTCCATTAGTTACCTGGGTTACGTATGTATGTGTGGGGCGGAGCTATCGATACAGGGGTGGGACCCATTTGGGTTAGGGGCGTGTTTGTTTTGGTGAATTTATATGTCAACATTGGCTTTCAAAAATCAGAGACCCCACCTTTAAACAACCTCAAAACAGCCCGTTGTGTTCACCATGCATGACATCACATCACATGCCCCTTCATGTCTTACAGATATTTCTACATCGAACGAGGAAAAAACATGTGCGGCCTCGCCGCTTGTGCTTCATATCCTTTGGTTTGAAACACTCCGCATCTTTAAGGCAGAAAATGGAAAATCCCACTTTTAAATCCACACCATGAAAAAGCCACAATATTCACTATGCATTTAGATGATTTCTTTTGTGTGTCAGACATAAATAAATAAAACATCTACAGGATGTATTTAAAAAATTATAATAATAATAAATCATTTTACTTGTTGCTATTAATTACATTCATGATTTTTTCTTGTAACTCTATCTTAATGGATCGGTCACACTTCTGCCAGATGATTTGAATAAAAAAAAATCCTGAAAAAAAAAATGCATTCTGTTTTGCATTGAATCACATTTCACATTTTGCACTTGGGGGAAACTTTTAAACAGAAAAAAAGGAAATAGGAATATCAATGCAGAAAAGCCTGAAACTGAAAATTAGTCATTTTACTCGTTTATCGTTAAAGCATGTGCGTGTGAGGAATCACATTTGTTTCACATTTTTCATTTTTCTTTGTGTCATTTGGAGAACTTTAGAATTTGAATATTTCAAATTCAGGACAAATTCCACGCTTAGTAATAATCATTTCTTCCACCACAAGCAGAAGCAGATGTTCACCAGGTGGTGATGAAGAACGAGTGGGATGAAGATCTCCATTTTTTTCCTCTGGCTGTTCTACCTGTTTCACCTCACTGGCATTCCAGTCTCACTTCCAGGAACGGAAATAGACTTACTGGATATTTTCAACCAGTTTAAACAAACGAATGATTTTATCTCGACAAGTCTGATCTATAACGAGTCAGGACTCTGTTGTCTTTCGGTGTGAGACGTGTGTTTTTCCCTCTGTTGATAATCTTACACTGAATTTTAGTGGTTGAAGATAAACACCTTCAAATTTTAGATGTTTATGAACAAGAACTTGGAGCATCGCAGAGAGCAGAAATGGGTTTGATATCAACATCAACATTTAGTTGGAAGATACAAACATCTGTGTGGGAAAAAAAACAAACCTTTATGTTAATTTGGAACGTTTTTATGAATATATTGGCTGTAGTAGTCTAGATAACAACAGAAATAATTATAAAACAGCACAAATTTTTAAAGTCCTGAGTGTTTACTTTCTTATGAGCTTCATATTAACGCAACTCTGGAGTGAGACATGACAGAGACGTTCAATACTGAACACAGACACAACACAACAGGAGCACACTCCATCTTTTGGCCTCTGGGGTAAAGAGTTAAGAGTTTATTTTTATTAGACTAATGAGGCCTGGAACAGAAGCTCTGTCTCTTACTGCATCCTATGGCAGTCAGGCATGTGCAGAAAAATACACAATGCACAGGAAAACCCCAGTGAGTTATGAAGCTTCATCTGATCAGGCTGGTAGTTGGATCAATTGTGGTAAAATTGTAGTATGACACAATTTCCTAGAAGTAGATTGAACTAGTTCTTGTTCTCTGCACTACCAGGCTCATGTGTGCAACACTCAGATCTCAGATGGCTCTCAGATCTTGTGCTTTACAGTAAGTGTGGAGAAAGCCGATAGGTTCAAGCAGTGGGTCTGACAACATGAGATACAGTGTGGCATCTGCGGTACTAACCTCATAGCACAGCAAAAACCAAACGATCGGGAAATTCTCCAAAACTTAACGAGAGACCATGAAGTATCATGATGGAGAATGAAGGAACCACTGACTGTCTGCCAAAGAGGTTAAAGTCGTGATGCAGTTTGAAACATTTATTGAATGTCTTAACGTCATAGCGATTCCAAAGACTTAACCCGATCTGTTCTTAGAAATTGTGTGACGATAATTCTTTCAGACAAAGCTTTAACAAATCCCCACAATATTATAGTAAACAGTAATAGTAAACAATTAATAGTAAAAGTAATAGTAAACATTTACAGCTTAACACTTTGGTGTGTTTCCATAACCACAAGAAAACATTTTAACGGAAGAAAATAGACATGAAATATACAGTTTGTTCACCATGTTGAAAAATACAACCTTACATTGAGAAATTATTGAGAAAGCATGCATCCGCTCTTGACTCTAAACACTACCGACTTTATATGACGTTTCCTTACTTTCAACAATCATATACCCGTTTCTAGTAAATTCTAGAGAGTTCCAGTTGAGAACGTTTCCTGGCTGAAACTGTCCACCGGATGTATAATACGCGATCTGAACCGGAGACAGAACAGAGTCCCACATGTGCACATCAGTCAGCATCCCTACAAATGACTGCGCAGTGTCAAACTTTCCACCGTATGAATCTTGCTCTTGACCCAACACGATTTTTGGAGTTCCAATTAAAGAGCTTCCTGCCTTAATTCCTTTTCGTGAGCTCGGGATTCCGTTGACCCACAGCTGGGAGAGTCCGGTACCAGCGTCCCAGGTAGCGCAGACCGAATTCCAGACGTTCAGTTCATCCTGCAAACCCCAAAAAGTGACATCTGTACCTAATATATTTAACATGTACACCCCTTGCTTCGGTTTGTAAATTAAAAATCCGTTGTCTGTTGACGGCAGAGACAGTGAGAAAAGGCTCTGAGCTCTGGAGATGTCGGAGAAGGTACGCAGGCACACGGTAATGGTGAAGAAGATCTTATTCAGCTCAGGACTCAGGAGTACATGATGAGAATTGGACTCCACTGGAAACGTGAACATTTTACCTGAAAGATCTTCACATCGGGGAAAAAAATGTTGTCCTTAAAACAGATACAGTAAACCGGATCGACTCATATTATCAGTGATAAGAAGCGACAGACTAACCTTGTCTTTCAGCTGTGGTGAGGAGTAGCACTGAGACTAAGACCAAAAGTCTCTCCATTTCTCTAATCTCGAATTCATACAGGATTCATAAAGGTGTTCTATATTTATATGTTTTTTTAAAGTAAGTAGTTAAGTAAATAAGTAGTCACAGTTATTAATTAACCTAAATATAGCTCGAATAGATTGCACTTTGTACTATTTTTTCACTGCTTTTGTGACTTTGAACTGTAATAAAGATAACATCGTAATTCTTTCGCGATTTTTTTTCCAGCTATCATTTCCATCAATTCGGCTACACAATTAAATTAAAATTAATCATTACACTACAGCGCTAAATCAATGAGAACCCTGAGCTTGTTTCTTTGCAACGAGACGGTTCCATCTGGGGTAATAGGAGACAATGACACCCGAAGTGTGTTGCTTATGTCCAGTTTAGTCCGTTGTTTTGTTTTGGTTGCCATCACTGCAGAAATCCCCGCTTCACACAGATAGCATGTCGGAAATGACAATAGGGATTTAAGTGCTGTGGTGACAATCTCAGGGTATTCCGCCATGACTTTAATCCAGAACACCGGCAGAATTTCTAACTTTCTAACGACGTCTGTTTCGTGCTCATTTTTACTAATTTGTGTGTTAAATTTGAGCAAACACAATATACACGTACACCAAGCACTGTTAAACATGACAAAGTACCGGTGAACAGAGAGAAGAGCGATACACACCTTCTCTCTCCACCAAAGCTACAACGCCACTGCCACTTGCAGCCGCTCAGCTCCAGACGTCACCTAAACCCGACCCGATATCATGATATTTTGCGCATGCGCGGTATTGGTGCGGCTTTAGGTGACGTCTCTCAGCTCCCAGTTAACCTCTCGTCCATGGAAAGTCGCACAAACCCGAGAGAAATACACCCCATTAAATTAAATGGAAATAATTTAATGTTCATTGGGTGGCCCGGTACCATTTGGTCAACGGACCGGTACCGGTCCGCGGCCCGTGGGTTGGGGACCACTGCCATATAGGACCAAGACACAGGATGCACACTCTCAGCCAGATCTGTACACGAATGGACAGTGGTGTAGATTAGCTTCTATCCCTTTGTCTAAACTCTATCAACAGATCCCTGCTTGTCCTGGATACAAACCAGAACCTCTCGCAAACACCTCTCGCAGTCCCAACACTTCCAAACACCTGCTCAGGACTCCACCGACCCACATGCGATGAGTCCTATGAAGCGTTGACTAAATTCCAGACTCTGGATTCATGCTTCAACCTTCAAACCTCAGGAGCTCGTCTTAACACGTACAACACAGAAAGTTATCGTGAAGATCTTTGCCAGGCACATGATAAACACTGGACTGAACCATGAACACTTACGAACACTTTACCAATGACAACAGTATTTTGTTTTGTTTTCTTAAACATATTTGACTTTACTTTAAATGATAGAAACATTTCACTCAATCTGAGTATGCTAATGACATACCACATTGGGTTGGTACTGTATGTCTTTTGTTTTCTTGTTAATGTTATTGATTAACAAGATTTTTTGTGATATAGATTTATTGTGATATAGATTAAACTTTAACATAGTCAGATTGGACTTCAAGATCAAGATATGTGTTTACAAGTCAGCTGGTGTTGAAACCTCAATAACAAACTCATAACGGTATTTAAACATACTTCTTATCTGATTTTGAACAGGCTGTAAATGTTGATCTGATAATCGGGACATTTTACACAACCCGTAGGTTTAAAGGTAGAAGAAAGTCATTCATTTTTTAATTTTTAAAGTAACATAAAACTGCGCAAAATGGTGCTTCCAAAGTCCAAATAGATTTAGAGGTCAAGTTATTATTAGTGTTTCCCAATCATCGAAATACGAATCACATGCATGATATTTTCGGTCTAGATTTCAGAAGGTTTTTAACAGAGACACATCAATTCTGATCCTGGGATTCAGTCTAAACACTATGTCATTTTACTCAGTTTCATGATGTTCATATTTTATATTCATATTTTTGGACTTGACTTCAGGTTTCCTCCGGGTACTCCGGTTTCCTCCCCCAGGCCAAAGACATGCATGGTAGATTGATTGGCATCTCTATAAAATTTTCCGTAGTGTGTGAGTGAATAAGAGTGTGTGTGTGCCCTGCGATGGGTTGGCACTCCATCCAGGGTGTATCCTGCCTCGATGCCAAATGACGCCTGAGACACAGGCTCCCCGTGACCCGAGAAGTTCGGATAAGCGGTAGAAAATGAATGAATGTATGAGTGAATGTTCATATTGTCTACATTTTTCATGTGTGTGTATGGCCTTAGTTTGCTGTCGGTTCTGGTCATTGTTGCACTGCAGGATGAAGAACTAAGGAAAACCATTTCACATTATATGACGTGTGTGGAATTATATATGTGACAAATAAAGACCCTTAAACCTTAATTTGTAAACATTAATTAAAATGATCAATTCCACCAGATTCAGCAGGACAGTGAAGCATAAGGAAATAATAGAAACTACTTTATTCTCAATTCAGATCAACCTGAAATAATGATATTAATTCAACAGTAAGGAAATGAGTTCTTTTCTCATTTCTCTCTGGGACATCGAAGGACTTTGAAGCCATAACAGTCAAATATTATCTGGATTATCTGCCAGAAAGCCACAGGTCCTTATCATTCCACCCATGAAGCAGTTGACTGAGTTTGGGTGCATCAGTTACTGAGACAAATACAAGCTTATTAGTAATTTATTAGCATATTTGCATACAGTGTGTCCGTTTCAAAGTTTCATAGATTTTATTTAATTATATTTAATAAACCGTTATTGCGGTTTAAACACAGTTCACGTTTTAATTGGTCGGTACAAACCAGCAGCTGGTTTATGATTGGTTGATGCAAATGAATAAGACCAGAGATCCCGCCTACGTGCTTTGAACCCATCACTTGTCTCCTCAGCTCGTGGCGTGTGTTTTATTCGTCTGAAGCACTTTTACTGTCGGACAACACAAACTGTAAGTGTTTAATCGCATTATCACGTCTCTGCTTTATATTTATTACCTATAGAAAGCTTTAAATGATTAATTCAGGGAGGTTTTTGAGCCTATTTGGCGTGTAAACGACTCATTGGTGAACAAAAGACCTGCACAATGAGTTCAGGAACCATTTTTTGTTCGTTAATATACAGTTCAGGTTTATTTCGGATTATTTTTTCTGGCTTTCTTACATTCTGTATGGTGGCTATTCATCTGGGGAGCTTTTGCTTGTGTGTAACTTTTTTCTCCTTGCTAGCCTACGTGCTAATTAGCAAAACAAATAGAAATAAAATAATCATCGCACGAATGGAGTACTACTATGAGTAGAAATACGAGGTCAAACCGAGCAGAATGTCGTACAAACAACTTAAACTTCAACGTTAGCTCGCTGACGGCCTTCTAAACAACGTCTTTAAACGATATAGCTTCGAGTTTTTTCCACAAATGCATTCGGACATACCCCGCCTACTGCGCTTCGATTGGTTGCCACGTCTCCGATTCCGTTCTTTGATTGGCTAGGATTTCAGGCCGCAGCTTAAGAGCAAATCAGGGCGTAGTAGGCTGGAATTGTCAAAAATGATTGGGAGAAGAAAAAAAAAGAGTTTGTCGTTTAGGGTTGCCTAGTTTATCGTGTACTCACTCACACACTCAGTCTCACACACTCCCACACACTCACTCAGTCTCACACTCCCACACACTCACTCAGTCTCACACTCCCACACACTCACTCAGTCTCACACTCACTCAGTCTCACACTCACTCAGTCTCACACTCACTCAGTCTCACACTCACACACACACACACACACACTCACTCAGTCACACACACACACACTCACTCAGTCACACACACACACACACACACACACACCCTCACTCAGTCACACACACACACACACACCCTCACTCAGTCACACACACACACACACACACACACACTCAGTCACACACACACACACACACACCCTCACTCAGTCACACACACACACCCTCACTCAGTCACACACACACACACACACACACTCACTCAGTCACACACACACACACACACACCCTCACTCAGTCACACACACACACCCTCACTCAGTCACACACACTCACACACCCCCACTCACTCAGTCACACACACTCACACACCCCCACTCACTCAGTCACACACACTCACACACCCCCACTCACTCAGTCACACACACTCACACACCCCCACTCACTCAGTCACACACACTCTTAGACATTGTATATGATCAGATATTTTGCTTTGTCATTGTGCCAGGTCTTATCAGTCTCTCCACAACCCCAAACTCAGGGTGTGTTATTTTATCAAGAAACAGAAAAGTTGACCACCAGGACCTCCTTTTTTGGAGTATTTCTCTCTGGAGGTTTCTAGATAATGTGAACTTTTGGCTTAGTAAAAATTCCTTTCCTGGCTGTAAGCCTCTTCAGCCTCCTGACCAGCACGTGGCCCACAGTGTGTAGCCTTGAGGCATTATTTATTTTCTATCACAGCTCCCTTCTCTAGACTGTACATCCCATCCATAACAGGTTATTGTTTCTATAGAAACAGCGTTTTCACATGCGAACGCTTCGCATAATCAGAGACGAACAAGAAACATGTTTTTGATAAAGACGCGTTTATTTAACATTTGTGGAAGGAGTCTCCGGTTTCAGGGATCAGTTACAAGTGGTTAGTTGCCGCTTTCCTTCACAGGAATGTATTTTGGGGAAAAATAAGACAAACAAGAGTCTGAAGCGATTGTAACTGATTGCTCTTGTCATCAGCAGTAACAAGCCCTTAGGATGTCTGCTGGAAACGCCAAGATCGGTCATCCTGCTCCTCAGTTCAAGGTCACAGCAGTGGTGGATGGCCAGTTTAAAGAGGTCCAGCTCTCTGACTACAAAGGTACGTCAATGTCAAGCATGGAAAGAGTGAGTGTGCTGGTTATATAACTGAGTGATTCGGAATCCCAGCCCTTCATTTTCTGGCTTGTCCAGTTACTGCTTGGCAACCGTTGCTATGCACCATTTCTTCAGGGTTTGAGAAGGCATGCCAGTGTTTTGCATGAAGATCCGGAGTACGTGTAAAAGCGAGACGCAATACCTGGATGTCTTTTCCTCCTCATCAGAATTGGGTCTTTTGGCTTGGACACCAAGCTCGATTCTGATTGGTCAGAAGTTGTGTTAGGACAATAATAACTGCATTTGTTTTTATCCAGTGTAAAGACTTTATACATCCGTTCATGTGACAGATTCAAATATTGACGGATCCCGTAGCATGAGGGATCTCGTCTCAAACTGGGAGCAGGTGTGAGAGATGCATTGTTACACACACGCGTGTGCACACACCTTAATTTTTTTTTATTTATCTTCACATACAGGAAAGTATGTGATTTTGTTCTTTTATCCTCTGGACTTCACCTTCGTTTGCCCCACCGAGATCATCGCCTTCAGCGATCGCGTGGAAGAGTTCCGTAAGATCGGCTGTGAAGTCCTCGCCGCCTCCACCGACTCCCACTTCAGTCACCTGGCCTGGTGAGGAGTGTCTACAACACACACACACACACACACACAGTATGTACCTGTCACACAGTATTTTTTCACACCTTTTATTAGCCACCATCCAGAACACCAGCTACATGTGTATTGGGTTCTGACTGGTGTAAATTCTATTAAAAACCAGTAACATCAGCTTATACAAAGATTGGGTTATACTGATAAGTTGGTGTGTGTGGTATATGTGTGTGTGTGTCTAAAAGTTAAAGCAATGTGTCTAATATATGTATTAGATGTGAGTGTGTACATGTGTCTACGTGCGTTGGTGCACCTTGGACTGGTGTTTGGTGTGAAGATTTACCAGCTGCATCCTTATCGAACGTTGCCCCTGTTACTTTGCGTCTGTCTGATAAGAGCAGCGAGAGCAGAGCGATGGGCCGAGTAGCACAGATACACAGTAAAGAGTAACAGACACTCAGCTCTGGAACCTTCTGGAACGTCCAGGCTGCGTTTATATCACGCCTTCTACACCCGACACCACAAGATTCCCCCAAATGTTCCTGATCCAGATAACGAGGGCGTTTTCCTGGATTAAGATCCGAAGCGAAATCATTTAAATCCCGATGTTTACGTCTAGAATGTACGGGCTAATACTGACAGTTCCTGCATTTTTAATCTTAACCTCTCGCACCTGAGCATTAAACTGTTTCTATGGTTACGGTTACGGCATTGGCGATGCAGTGGAGATGTGGAACTGGAACTGAACCTCTTTAGACTGTAGGATGAAGCTTTTATTTCCTGTTCCTCGTCTCCTGTTAGGATCAACACCCCGAGGAAGCAGGGAGGCCTGGGCTCCATGAACATCCCCCTGCTGGCCGACCTGACCCAGTCCGTCTCCCGCGACTACGGCGTGCTGAAGGAGGACGAGGGCATCGCCTACAGGTGAGTACCACACACTCGTGCTGTCTGCACACGATGACCTAATGCAGTGACCTCATTCGCTCTTTATTGTTCTCACAGAGGGCTGTTTGTGATCGACGATAAGGGCATCCTGAGGCAGATCACCATCAACGACCTGCCGGTGGGCCGTTCGGTGGACGAGACACTCCGTCTGGTTCAGGCTTTCCAACACACCGACAAGTTCGGAGAAGGTGAGTTCAACCTGGCAACCCAGCAAGCGCACACGACGCGTGAGTCCCACCGTGCTGCTGGGCTCTGAAATCTGCAAATCAGATTTATTTATTTTGTGTAATTTCTGGATGTTTTTCTTGTTTTGGGGGCGGGGCATCCTTTCTCCACTGCTGATTGGCTGAAACGTGTCCAACTGCTCCATGTAACGTTTAATAAACTTTAAATCTGATCAAGATCGATTTAAACTTTATTCTAAATTAACGTATCCGAATTCCAAATTTGTAAACAAACACGATATAAGTTGTTATGCTGATGGAGCTTCAGTGTTCAGTCCCTAAAGGATTTTACTGAGGTAAATTTTTTTCCCCCCACTACCAGTGAAGATGCCATGCACATGTCATGACCTTCTCTATGATCCAGCTCAATTTGCACCTAACACACAAACACAAATCATGCAACGGCTTTGAATACAAAGCAAACGTTTGTCAGCGTGTGCATGAGACTTGCATGAGCTTAAAATAAAGATCTCATTTCCATCATTTTTGCCCTCTTGCCCCGCAGTCTGCCCTGCTGGCTGGAAACCCGGTAGTGACACCATCGTCCCTGACGTTCAGAAGAGCAAGGAGTTCTTCTCCAAGCAGTAACACTCCTCACGTCTAACCCCGGAGACTTGGACCCAGCCGGGTTACTGAAGCACTTAATGCCGAGCTCTGATTAGAACAGTCCCGTTTGGTTCGTTTTTGTTTTGTTTTTCTGCTGTTTGAGCCTTAGAGAACGAATCCTGACATTAACATGACTTCTGTTTTGTCTGCTGTTACCTCACCTGAGTTTAAGTCTGTTTTCTCCTGTTACGAATAAAAACGGCACGAAGTATCTTGTACTGTTTAACCATCTAGGCCTGCTGTGTGAAACTTCCTGGAAGTGTCCAATAAAGATGGTGGTTTAAAAAAAACAACCCTTTTTGAGAATTTTTTTTAATCATTTAATAGAATTGAATTGGGGAAAAAAATCACATTAAAGGATGACTTCTGTTTATTTAGTTTTTATCATTACCAATTCCCCAGTTATAGGTGTACATTTTAAGCTGCTTTTAGATAAACAACGTAACCTGCAGTTGTACCAACACTGAATCCACATTTCCTGACACCGCCACAACTTTGTTGTTGGTCCTGTTCGGTTGTGACATCGATAAGACTAAGCATTACCACTTCGCCGTAGCTGTACTTGCGCTATCGTGGCGATTCCCTTAAATGTCTGAATCTCTCATCGTTCCGGATCTCACATGACCTCCGCTTTGTTATTCTGCAAATTCTGTCAGGTTTAATAAACTTTCCTTCTACACATCAATGTCAGTAAAATAGCCTCAACTCGGTGCCCAAGAATCCAGCTGAACGAACTCTACTTCATCAGATGCAGAATAAAGGATCCAAAGCTGGATCTCTGACTGTGAACTGGGAGCTGGGTTCAAATATACACCATGAACTGGATCACCAGTACACACACACACACACACACACACACACACACACACACACACACCCCGTCACAGTGGGAGAATTAAGCATAAAGTGTATCAAAGCTGTAGTGAGCCTACTGACCACTAGGTGGGGACATTTAACCAATTTATGATGCTTAATGGTCATTTCATCACAGCAGTAGATGATGATGCACTTATCTCCCGCAAGAAGCTTTGTTTCCTCTGTTTCCCATTAAGTAAGGATTGTGTCTGGAAATCTTGAACATCAAATTTGACCCTGTGTTTAGTGTCAATCTAAAGGGTGTGAAGTTACCGAGCTTAGTGTAGCTGACGAGTGAAGCTCTCAGCCACCGGTTTAACGCTGTTCACACTGCAAAAAAAAATAAAAAAATTACTTTTTGATTATTTTTTAACTGATATTGTAAAGGAGTGTCTGGTTTCAGTGCTTCTTGTAAAGGAGTCTCCGCTTTCAGTGGTCCTTGTAAAGGAGTCTCCGCTTTCAGTGGGTCCTTGTAAAGGAGTCTCCGCTTTCCGTGGTCCTTGTAAAAGAGTCTTCGGTTTCAGTGGTCCTTGTAAAGGATTCTCCGCTTTCAGTGGTCCTTGTAAAGGAGTCTCCGCTTTCCGTGGTCCTTGTAAAGGAGTCTTCGGTTTCAGTGGTCCTTGTAAAGGATTCTCCGCTTTCAGTGGTCCTTGTAAAGGAGTCTCTGCTTTCAGTGGTCCTTGTAAAGGAGTCTCCGCTTTCAGTGGTCCTTGTAAAGGAGTCTCTGCTTTCAGTGGTCCTTGTAAAGGAGTCTCTGCTTTCAGTGGTCCTTGTAAAGGAGTCTCCGCTTTCCGTGGTCCTTGTAAAGGAGTCTTCGGTTTCAGTGGTCCTTGTAAAGGATTCTCCGCTTTCAGTGGTCCTTGTAAAGGAGTCTTTGGTCACCGGTTTCAGTGGTCCTTGCAAAGGAGTCACTGGTTTCAGTGGTCCTTGTAAAGGAGTCTCTGCTTTCAGTGCTTTGCAACAATCAGCTGTTTTTTTTTTATTTTCAAAAGGTTTCTCGGTAACATGACAAGCAGTATGTGTGTGTGTATTTTTTTGTACTTCAAAAGAAAGAAAACAAGACAGGTTGGTTAGGGAATGACTGATTATATCTATAACATAAGTAATAACAGGAACGGACTTGTTTCACATTACGTCTTAATTGTAACTATAAGCGGATACTAAGCTACACTCTGACGCACCTCACAGTTAGTTTACAGGAGCACAGCGGTGTACCGTAAGCTTCTGGTCCAAGCAATTTGGGCATAATTTGCTAACCCTATTGTTACAGACTCTACAGTAAACATGTATTAGTGGAGTTATGCTGACTGGGTTAAAGTGCTCACATGCATCTTTTTTAGGTACCCAGACTGGCCTTGACCTGATAATATCATGTCTGAAGACGTGTGGATTTACTGCTTACTGCTGCATCATGGTGTGAATCTTAATTGGGTCACAGGCATATTTACAGAAACTAGCTTGATGCAGCAACAGCGGAAATGACATAAGCAAGAAACCTGAAGAGGAACCAGACTTAAATCTTAAGAGTATATACAGCCTCAAAAGATTTGGGAGCGTCCTAAAACGTGAGTCCAGTCCAGACATTTAGTAGATAATCATATGTTACCGCTCGTATAAAGAACCACTAAAGGAGCTGATGTTATTTGCGTGATGGAGCTTCTGACACCGACACTGACATGATGGGATACATTACGTGCAGTGACTTTCTATGCTGATTAATATTCGTCAAAAAAAAGAAGGTCAGAAATGAACAGAGACACAGAAGGCCAGGGGTTTTGTGATTAGAAGAATATCTCTTACAAGCACAAAAGTACGTGCCTTTACATAACGTCAGCTTGATTTTATTCATACTGAATACACAGTATGGCATGAAGCGAAAAGATTTTTGTTTGGAACCAAAAAAAGTTTCTAGGGCTAAAAAAAAAAATCATTCATTCATTTATTCAATTATTCATTTTCAATAATCGACTTTAATCGCAGTCAATCTGGACACTTTCACACAACCCCTGGATGCTTAAAAGAATACAGCATAGATCAGATTCCAGTTCATCTCAGGGTGCTTCTTTACACCTGTATAACGTTGACAATTTACTATGTTTTTGGACTAAGGGTGGAAACTGAGCAACCCAAAGAAAACCCAAGCAGGCAAAGGAAAAGATTGTGAAACTCCACACAGGTCACATTGTTAACCACTGACTGCTACGCTGCCTGTGGAAAAACCTGAAATGACAAAAAAACATGAAACAACACTTTTCTGGTGGCTTAATATATCTTAAAAAAAAAAAGAGAGAAGTTGATGCATTTTATGATTGGGAAATATTCATGTCCTGATGCAGTGTGTGATTTTGTCCCAAAAGACAGTTTGTACTGTGTGTAAGACAGTGTGTGTAATTATGCGCCCATTAACAATAAATTCATTGCATCTCCTCACACACACACATTCACACACACACGCACACACACACACACACACACATACACATACACACATACACACAGACACACACATATACACACACACACACAGACAGAGCTTAGTGATGGATATACAAGTACAGTAGAACAGCAGGTCTGGTACATACGGTGTGAGCTATATGATATCAGCTCTGATCAATTTCTGACAATCTGATGATGTAAAAATGACCCCATAAAGATCTATTTGTTGAAAGGATCCATCACGGTACCCAGTAATAGGGATGAAGGTGGATGTATTAAGGGTGAATGATGGGAAGCAAATAAAGTGTGAAAACAAGCCTGAGTCTATAAATAGGACTCATAACAGATCAAGTTTTCAGTGAAACAACCTCAATCTATCTCAGCTCTTTCTTTCATGTCATTTGTGCTTGCAATAGCTCGAATTTTCTGCACACTACCCGGAAAATGTCCGTGGTTCTTATTTTTATCTCAGTTTTTCATTTCACCGAAACTGTTTTGGGAACTCGAGAGTCAGGGAAATTCCCGGGTTGCTCATTTTTTTCACCCATTCACACACGTGGCTCATTCACTGAACTTCAAAGCCAGGCAAAAAAAAAAAAAAAAACAAGAAAAAAGAAAAAAGAAAAAAGGTCTATTGAAACCGGTAGTGTGGGCGGGGTTTCCTGGCAATTCGACTCTGTGACGTACATGCTAAATATTGCCCATTTTTGGATTCTATGTTTGACGTCAGCTCGCTCTTACACGTGTGACGTGTGGAAGTAGTTAAGAAACATGGATCGATCCACATACACTGTGTCTGGGATTGTGCCATAACAAACCACACAATGTCAATGTTTTAAATCTTTTACTTAAATACAAATAATAATAATAATAATAACAATAATTAAAAAAAAAACATTTACAATAAAGATTTGTCCGGATTAAACCTGAAAATAACTTATGTATGTATTCATAGGATATCACTGGCACACATATGATGAAGTTCTGCTGACAGTCTTGCCATTATTAATCAGTGTGCATTTCATCTGGTATCATATCATACAAACAACACGTTTCTAAAGGAAATGCTTTCTTTAAAAAAAAAAAAACAACCCAAAATACATACACATGGCAACACAGCAAAGGTTTTCTACAAGAAACATAGGCTCGAATTCATTCTGTGGTGCAATGCATTAATATCAAGAAATGGTCCAGTGTTTCCCCCTTTTTGAATTAGAAAAAGAAAAGAAAAGAAAAGAACAAGACAGCTTGTCCGTGAGTCCGTGAACTTTTCAGTAAGACTTGATTTTTGGCGTCAGCATCAGCTGGCACCCGCTGCTTACGTGCGTCATGACCTTCTGCTTGAGATGTTCTACCTGCTCCCGCAGCCGGGACGCGGTGTTGGACAGTCCGGCATTGTCCGTCTTCAGCACCTTCACCTTGTCCTCAAGCCGCGAGATGCGCTCTAGCTTCCGCCGCCGGCACTTGGTGGCTGCCATCCGGTTACGCAGGCGCTTACGCTCGGCCTTTTTGCGCTCCTGTTCCTCCAGGTCGACCGGCGACGTCGGCGGCGAGCCGTCCGCACAGGCGCCGTGCACGTCAGGGACGATTTGTGGCTCCTCTTTAAGCGCCGAGAGTCTCGGTGCGTGCAGCGCGTGTTGGAAGGGATAGGGCTGGTGCTGGTGGTGGTGTGGCTGCTGCTGGTGTTGGTGGTGGAACTGAGGATGGTGAGGCAGATAGCTGATGGTGGCGCTGGGAAAGGGCACAGGCGAGGCGGGCTGCTGGACGCTAGTGTTGGGGCTGCAGCTGTTCAGAGTGGCGTACACGGGTGCATCGGTCTGCACGGACGGAGGCACTCCTACTCCGCCGATTGACACGTTCGGCGGTGCCACCTGGTTCATCTTGTGGAGCTCGTCCAGGGCTTTGACGAATCCGTCCGCGAAGCCTTCCTGCTCCTCTGTGATGGAGCGACCGTACAGGTGGTACTGACCCGGGGTTGGGCTCGTGATCACGCCTCCGCCGCTCTGCGCGATGAGACGCTCTAGCTCCGGAGCGGCAAGTTTCAGCGAGCCGGCGTCTGCGCTCCCGGCCGGGTAGAAGTCGCTCTTGAAGTTGCGGTAAGGCTCGACAAAGCTGGCGCTCATGCTCTGCTTTAGGAGCTTGTAGTCGCGTAGGGCCACGGCGTCTGGAGTGCCATAAGCAGAGAGAAACGAGTCGTCATGATAAAACGGTTGCTCCATTTTGGTTGATATGTGACACATTTAGAGAGCAGGGCTTTTTATTTTTATGTTTTATTAAAATATGTACATGTAAATATATGAGCACACTATAGCGCACACTGTCCAAACATCTCGTGCGTTCCGTAAATATTAACGAAAAGAAATTTAACAGGCTATAAAATCAGACTTCCAGGAGAAAAAAAAACGTTTAGTTTACTGTACCAAGTTGCCAGGCGCGTTTCCTTTTTTTTCTGCCTGAAAATGATGTCCAAAACCTCTCTCTCTTTCTCTCTGTCTCTGTCACACACACAGCGCCGTCTAAGCGCTCACGTCCTTCCGCAACACGCGTATCTAAACTTTCTGCGCTTTGACTCCATTCGATTTATACCCTCATGCCCCAAAGCACGCTGTCTATTGGCTGGAAACAGGCCACGCACCGCCTGCATGACGTTGTTGCCAGGAACTACATTTGAAAACAAGGTTGGAGGCGCGCACTCGCGTAGTCTCGTTTCCATAGACGCAACTCGACCGCCTGTTAAAAACAAAACAAAAAAAAAAAATAAAACAACAACAACTAAACAAAACTACACTAAACCAAATATAAAAACAAAGTGTTAGCAGTTTCCCTGGACGGATGGGGAAGAAGGGGGTAAAGGAAAAGCAATGACAATAACATCAGCTGTGGTCAGAGAAATAGGCTGAGGGTTCTAAATAAAGCTGAGATGCTTATAGACTGAGCTGAAACTGGGATTCAGGAGGTGAGGAAGCAGATTTGTCCTTTTATAGGTGACAACAACAGTGTTTGTGTGTTTATATGTTTATCTAGTGTTATGGAGAGCTTCTAGTATGTCTGTCAAACACAAAGTGCATTTAAACTGTTATGTTGAACTACTGTATTTCTGTCCTCATCTGTTTCATTAAGTCTGCATTTTGGTGTCTGAATGAAAACAAAATATCTATATATTTTTTTGGAAATCATAATTTAATCAAACTTTTAATAATGAGCGTTTGAACGAATGATTATATTTTATTTCGTTCTCAATTTCTCAATTATTTTAAGTTCTTTTTGTAAAACAGCGTCATGTTTGTGGTAGATCTGGACTTGGTGATCACTGTGCACCACACACACATACACAGACACACACACACACACACACACACACACACACACACACACACACACACACACACACACACACACACACACACACACACACACACACACACACACACACAAAAGCTCAGGATGGAGCCAGGAACCTTGGATCTGTAAGGAAACAGTGCTACCCACAGCGCCACCATGGCACCTGCTAAGCTTAAGATTTCTAACAAACAACAGCACCAAAACACACCTCCAGGGGCTTATGGCTTATTCCTTCACTCTCAGACAGTGTAGAACCTGATCATTTTTCTAGTACTCTATGAAATAATGACTAAGAACCTCACTGGCTAAGAACCTCATTATTATATCATCAAACCTTTAAATAATCAGTGAACTATTTTTTTAATAGACATATTGGAACTCTCAAATTTGGGGTCTTTGAGGCACATGTTACAGCACACCAACAACCAACCTTAATCAAGGTTCTCATATTTATGATTGAGTTCTATCATTCCATCCAATTTCTGTACCACATTTCCTACATAATGTCCTACATGGGAAACCTATAATCTATCCCAGAATACTCAGGACACATACTCGCTGCCCAACAGAGATGTAAATCAACCTATAGCATATGACTGTGGACTGGGGAGGAAATCAGGGTACCCAGAGAAAACCCCTGAAGCATGGGGAGAACGTACCCACCCTCACAGGCGGGAATCAAACCCTCAAGCCCCTGAGGTGTGAAGCGAACATGCTAACCACTAAACCACCATCCCCTCTGTTATTATTGAGTTCTTATAGTTAATTGCATGTTTGACTTTTCACCTGATTTGAGTAACAGCACAGTAACAGCTAGGACTGTTCTGTTGGTCAAAATATTAACATACAGATGTAAATAATGAGGCTAATACTCTTAAAAATAGAAGTGCAAGGATGAAACAAAAAAGGGTTTTCCCCAGTGATGCCAGTTTTAAAGAACTATCTTTGGTTCCCAAAAGAACATTTCAGTAAATAGTTCTTAGAAGAACCCCTTGAACTATATTCAAAAGAAACGAAAATGAACGCATCTGGTAATACAGAGGGTCTTTTTGAAGCTCTTCATCTCGATCCATTGAAAAGAAAAGCTCTTGTATACCGTAACCGTGCAGTTTGCGAATAATGAAGCAATCGACTGAGTTATTTGTCCCCTTATGGCCTTTACCTCAGTTTCTCTGCTCAGAAGAAGGACCATCTGAGCCGGCTTATGAAATCTCCTTCACTGTGTAGGATGGAGAGAAAAGAACGAGGAGGTGTGGAGGACAACGGAAGCAAGTGGCCTCGAGTTCAAGTTTGTTTAGTTCCGAGCGCATTTTCTAAAGAGCTGAAAAAATAATGCAGCAAATCCAATACCATAGAGAGGATATTTTATATACGGCACAATTTTACATAAACAAAGGAATAGGGAAACATAGGATTAAGGAAAATGACAGAAATGAGCCGTGAAATAAATAAAATAAATGAGCAATAACAAACTGAGTAAAACAGGGGAAATGAAAATATTTAATGCAGACTAAAAATGCACATAAAATGTTCAAAAATCTGATAAATGTAAAATAAGTGAGTTTAAAAAAATCTAAAACAGTTATTTGTGCATGGGAAGGAGTTCCCAGTTTTCGGGGGATATACACTTCATTATTATTTCTATACTGTTTATTAAAAATGAAACTCAAGATGAATGTAAAACATTTAATGATGGACAACTCACAAGTACTCCAGACAACAGATTAGTTTAAGTTTCATTTCTGAAAGAGTGTTGTGTTTAATATCTAAATCCCTAATGGGGTACAAGAACCCAGTGAGTGTTAAGTATTATGTCTTATTATAGATTACATGACAGTGCTGTGTATTCGGCGAAGGCCTGCAAGTGATGGCATTTAAACAGAAACAAACTCCACCTAGGTGTTTGTGGATGATGGTAAGAAAGTGCGTGGTTCTGACACGACACCTGTTTTGTCTGCCGAATATGTTAATGTGTGCTGAATCAGTACACAGCAGGTGAACTGCCAAAGCACTGCACACCCACACGAGCTCACAGCCACTCCGCTACTGAGGGTAACCCCAGGGGTCAGGCCTCGTGCCTGCTGTGTCTGCTTAGCACCTCGAAAGGAGAAGCATTAGCAGGTTACTGAGTATGTTTCGCTTTTTTAATATTGATTAATCAGATTGTATTCCACAGATCGCTACGGCAACCGAGGAGGAGGTCGTCTGAGAAAGTCACCAGTTTGTAGAAATAACTTGTTTACCTTAAATCTATCTATCTATCTATCTATCTATCTATCTATCTATCTATCTATCTATCTATCTATCTGTCTGTCTGTCTGTCTGTCTGTCTGTCTGTCTGTCTGTCTGTCTGTCTGTCTGACTGTCTGTCAGTCTGTCTGTCAATCTAAGACCTCGTCAGAAACCTACTGTAAAAGTCTAAAAGTTGAGAAAGACATTTCACCGTATTTAAAGTCAACTCCAACTTCTGAACATGAATACTAATCACACTATTTTGGGCTTTGGTTTATGTTGTGTAGCTTTCTTTTAACACAAAATGACCGCCGCAGTATATTTACATGCAATAAAACTCATTTGTCCTGCCGAAATTTCTGTGCAGACACTGGAGACTCCTTTCTGTCATTCTTAAATAACACGATTGTACGTTATTCTCGGATGTTAAACAACAACACATTCATTAAAAACAACAGACATCTCTTTTACCATAGAAACCAGAACGTATCAAAAAAAAGTGTCTGGAAGTAGCGTCTAGATTTTGACCAATCAGAATTGAGAATGTCTCAATAGTACAAATGTATGTGCATGAAGGCCACCCGGTTTAAAATAAACCCAGATAAAAGTGTTTGGTTATTGTTTATATTAACATGAATACTGAACTATATGATGACTAATTTCTGTGTTCGTTTGTTCTATTTTTCTTTTTTTTTTTTAATTGTTGATGTGGTGCCGTGTGCCAGATCATGAATGGGCGAGTCATAACGAAAGCACGAAAAAGAAAGAGACAGACAGAGAGAGGAAGCGTATCTGTGTGCATCGTGTGGTGGTGTTAGAGAAAACAGTGGCTTCCGTGACTCTTCTTTGATATCTCAAAATCATAATAGCAGCGTATGAAATTGGTTTCCTCTTTCACGGCTTGTCGACTCTCGGCTTATAAATAGAATGTTGTGAATGAGACTCACCTAAAAAACCTAAACTGTTTACTGATGGATATTCATTGAACTGGTTCATGTTTTTGTTTTATTTTTATTAAATATTCATACATATAAAAATAAAGGGGATTTTATTACGCATAATTTAATTATGTTACTTAGAGAAGGTTTTTCATACAGTGAATAAATACAAATAAATAGGGATATAAATGTGTACTTATATTAAACGTGTTAGGTCTCAAAAAAAAAAAAAGGGTTGTTTTATAAGTTTTAATCATATCCTGTTATGTTACACGGCACACAAACAAATGATTGACTTCCGAAACATTGCTTAAAAATGATCTGACAAATCCTGTTAACAAAATAATAGCTAGATAGCAAAATAATAGCTAGATAGCTAATATCAACAAAGTAGATTATAAACATGCTTTCAGGTTAGCCTAATGCTTGTTAGATAGCTAATATTTAGAAGGTAGATTATAAACATGCTTTCAGGTTAGCATAATATTAGCTTGATAGCTCATTTTAGCACTGGAGATTATAAACATGCTTTCAGGTTAGCATAATATTAGCTTGATAGCTCATTTTAGCACTGCATTTTATAAACATGCTTTCAGGTTAGCATAATATTAGCTTGATAGCTCATTTTAGCACTGGAGATTATAAACATGCTTTCAGATTAGCATAATATTAGCTTGATAGCTCATTTTAGCACTGCATTTTATAAACATTCTTTCAGGTTAGCATAATATTAGCTTGATAGCTCATTTTAGCACTGCATTTTATAAACATTCTTTCAGGTTAGCATAATATTAGCTTGATAGCTTATTTTAGCAGTGCAGATTATAATCAGTTTTTTTCAGGTTAGCATAATATTAGTTTGATAGCTCATTTTAGCACTGCATTTTATAAACATGCTTTCAGGTTAGCATACTGCTTGCTAGATAGCTATTATTAGCAGAGTTGATTATAAACATTTAGTTACTCAGCTTAGCTTTCAGTGTTTATTGATTAATTTAGAAATCCTGTCATTAAATCTTGTATGATTTTGCAGTGATCCATCACTTGACGATGTTATAATGTATAACGAGAGTCTTTCAAGTGAATTTCAATAAGTGAAAGAGAAATTGAAAATGTGTAAAAGAGTGAAATAGGTGGGAATTGTTTCGGGTCTGTGCTTTTTGCAGCAGTGCGTCCACATCAAAGAGAGTTTAGACAGAAATGCATGTTTCCTGTAGGTGTAGGCTGACGGAGGTGTGATATTTGGACCGCATGTCCAGCACTCGTTTATTGTAACTGCATTTTTTTCTTTTTCTTTTCGAACTTGTCGAGAATGTTCTCAGAGCGGGAAGTTAATACAGGACGACAAGGCGTATTTTAAGGTTTGTCTGAAGGTATACTGGGGACAAAGGGAATAAAGTGTGTGTGTGTGTGTGTGTGTGTGTGTGTGTGTGTGTGTGTGTGTGTGTGTGTGTGTGTGTGTGAGAGAGAGAGAGAGAGAGAGAGAGAGAGAGAGAGAGAGAGAGAGAGAGAGAGAGATGAGGGGACAGCAGTAGTATGTCAGCAGCACAATTATTCACACCAGTGAACATGATGCTTGCAGTAGGACCACAGGGATAAACGCTTAAACAAGTTCACCAACCATTAGAGAGAGAGAGACAGAGACACACACACACACACACAGATAGAGAGAGAGAGAGAGAGAGAGAGAGAGAGAGAGAGAGAGAGAGAAGGGGACAGATGGACAGGCAGACAAATAGACAGACAAACAAAGAGAGAGAAAGAGGAAGCAATTCTAACAATAATTTTACCAGATTTAATCCCATTTCAGACACAAATAGTATTAAGTGCAAAAGTTTACACACCCCTGTGAAAGGTGAAAAAGAAAATAAACTTTAATTCACAGCAGTTACATTTCCTTCAACAGATGTTTCTTAAAGATCACAAATGATGTCAGGTTACATCTTTAACTTAAAAACGCTGTCCGGTCTTTTCTAACAGCTTCTAATTCCCTGCAACTCTTTCCCTTGTAATGGGATGATATTGACTGCCTTCAGGTTCCTCCTGACATTTGTGCCATAATTCTGTCAGATGTCATACGCCTTTTTCATACCGGGGGACAAACGTCCATCAAAACATTTTTCAGATGCTTACCGAGTCCTTTTGAAACCCGTCTTTGTCCAACACCAAGGGGGGTGGGGTTGGGGGGGTGAGTGTTTGTTTTGGGGTGGGTTTGTGGCTCTTACAAACTTTTGCACTGTAAACAGCCAGGATAAAATCACTGAATAAAACAGTAGTAAAGAAATGAGTAAATAAATAAAGGAGAAAAGAAGAAAATGAAGCGCACGTTTTATGGTGAGCAAAAGGTTAAACGTGCATTTTCTTTTCCAGACTCGTGCCAATTTATGCGGAATATGAACCGAGTGGAGAAGAGAGAGAGAGAGAACAAGAAGCGTTCCTTGTTATCATAGAGAAGAGTGAGACAAAACCAGAGTGAGAACAGGTCCACTCTCGGAATTGGAACTCTTGTGAATTAGCAACCAGTCAGTAGTTACATCTGTTTATACCACACACAAGCCTTCATGCTACAAACTCACTTTATTTCATTTATTTCAAACATGTTTTTAACATCTCTAGGACAAGTTAGTTCCTGTTCTTGCTTACATTACAGCAACCGCAAAGATTTCGTCCACTCTTTTTTTTCCCTCCTTTTTTTGTCCTGTTAATTTTTACCGGTGGAAAACCGACTGACACTGAAGACTCCTTAAGTCCTTCTGTAAAGCTTAAACACATGTCCCTGTGTTTACCTTCTATAGCTGTTGCGCACACACACACACACACACACACACACACACACACACACACACACACACACACACACACACACACACACACACACACACACACACACACACACACACACACACACAGAGAACAAGCAAAAGACATAATAAAGCCAAAAAATAATAATAGAGATATTTTTTACAGTAAATAAAAAAAATACACAAACACATTAAACGGAACAATGTGATAGATTAGTCTGCAAGGCAGCCAGTAATAACTCAGGTTTAATAATACTTTCATCTTTATTGTTTGTGTCACAAGGTTATGAGGGAAAAACAGAAGTGTTTACAGCTGCTCTAATGTAAGCGCTAACAGGAACCTACCTGTTTAATGGAAATTAAATGTAACTAGAAAAAGAGTAAAGATAATAATAATAAAAATCGTAATCGCTAACAAAGCACTGTTGAGGATTATACGCTTTATCTCAGACTTTAGCGTTAATCGTCTGTCGCGTGCTGATCAGATACACGACACAGAGCTTGGCATTCTTTTAAAGAGTAACTGTAAGTAATCGTTTCCACTTTTACAAGATAATTGAATCTGTGACCAAAAAAAACCACATCTGAGTCTATCTGGAGTCATTAGTTAGATTAGTGTAGAGCAGTGAAGGACAAAAACAAGATGCCGCCTCGAGCAAGCTGGCATACACAGTGATTCTGACAGCCAAACACACACACACACACACACACACACACACACACACACACACACACACACACACACACACACACACACACACACACACACACACACCGTGACAGCCTGACACGCCTCCACTCCCTCCTAGCAAGCTGCTCGCCAAGCACTTAACTTTGGCCCACACTACCAAATGGACCAAATGAATTTCTTCGAGCCGTCTCGAGCTGGCAAGGTTACAGTTAGCATGCTAGTCAGTGACCCGTGAGGGCCCCGTAGGTGCGGTGAGTCAGGTAACACACACACACACACATACACACACATACACACACACACATACATACATACACACACATACACACACACACACACACACACACACACACACACACACACACACACACACACACTCTCTCTCTCTCTCTCTTTCGGATCCGGACAGCAAGGAGAACATCCTGAAAAAAACAAAAAACAAACAAAAAACAGAAGAAAAAAAAATCTGTTATTCTGTCAATCTGTTATTCTCCGGTGTCTGACCACGGAATCGTTTTGACAGATTTTCCTTTTAAATTTCGTAACGATCAGTGAGATCAGCACTCCTCTCGTTTCACCATAACAGATGGTTATTATCACTTAAACGCACGTCCGTGTCATATGTTATCCCTCAGTGCCGAGGGTCAGAAGTTTGTCTCGAATACGTCTAATCGCACTAATGAAAACTCGGTTAATTGCCACCTCGTGACACGACCTCGGAGTCAGAAAGCTGCAGCATGGCGGGTTTAAGGGGTTGCGACATGATGCCTTGTAGCACATTGAGACCTTTAATGTGAGACCTACTGATGTCACTGGGTGAAATGAGTGTGGCAGGAAAAGGCTGAAGGTCCCTTAGGTCACACACACACACACACACACACACACACACACACACACACACACACACACACACACACACACACACACACACACACACACACACACACACTGCCAGTCTGTTACACTGTACATATCTGATGTACAGTAATAGTTCCTGATGGCTCTAGTTTTCCACTGATGCTAATGAACGAGTGTTTTCTCTTTTTTTTGTTAACCGCTAAATCCTTTGGAATTCTGATGGAATTACAGTCTACATGTAAACTAGCTGTTTTTATCAGCAGAGAGGTTGTGCTCAGGTCCCATGTGCTTCCTCTCAACTGCTTCATAGACATAAGTTCAGGAAACGTTACAAAAAAAACATGTTTTCCCTGCTGGAAATATTAGACTAGACTTTTATATGCTCTGTATATTTTTCCCTTTTCTTACCAATTTTAAGGACATGCTTTATAGTAAATTCTGACATATATACCTTTTGGATTTTATATATATATATATATATATATATATATATATATATATATATATATATATATATATATATATATATTACTTTTAAATGAATAAGAAAATGACTATATTATTTTTGTAGCCGTTGCCAGCTGCGCGCTTCTAATCACGAGACACGAGAGCAAAGCTAATGTCTAAAAGTTCATTCTCTGGTGGAAATTTTGTGATTGTGGCAATAAAAACAGTGAAAGTTTGTGTGTGGTATAAAATCTCTAGCTCGTAAGTAACAAATATAAAAATAAATGAAAAAAAACAAAACAAAAAAGCCTTTATAAAAGGAAAAAGGTACTGCTCTGTGAGAAAGGGGTAAAACATCCGGTCAAAGGTCAAAGGTCAATATTACTGTTTTTCTTTTTCAGATGTTTTTTTTAATGATTTTTATTAATCCATTTCTTTTTTCTTTCTTTCTTTCTTTCTTTCTTTTTTTTTTTTTTTTTTACATTTTTTAAAACTAGATTTTAACATTTTATTGTGCAGTATCTTTCTTTCTTTCTTTCTTTCTTTCTTTCTTTCTTTCTTTCTTTCTTTCTTTCTTTCTTTCTTTCTTTCTTTTCCTCCTCCTCGGTCATGGCCTCTCCGTGTCGATGGGGTGTGTTGTGACTAAATCGATGGGATTTATCAGAGTAAATGCAAAGCTGTATTTTCTGTCGTGGTGTTTTTGCTGACGAGGCACTTTCTTCTTTCACTCCCTCTCAGACTGGGGGTTAAAGATCTACTTTAAACACAATGCGTTGGAGATAAATATTCCATCACTGAGCTCAGAGATTTTTGCGATGCTCTGCCAAAACTTGTCAGAGGTAAATTCCTGGCTTTGCTTTTTTTGTTGGCTTTGATTCTGTCAACAACTGGACGCTGTGCCAAAAAAAAACTAGCCGCTAGTCTAGCCATGAGGGGGAAAAGCTAAAATAAACCTTAGGAAAGCTTGAGATCAGCAGAGTGAACATGCCCAGTGTGTGTGTGTGTGTGTGTGTGTGTGTGTGTGTGTGTGTGTGTGTGTGTGTGTGTGTGTGTGTGTGTGTGTGTGTGTGTGTGTGAGAGAGAGAGAGAGAGAGAGAGAGAGAGAGAGAGAGAGAGAGAGAGAGAGAGAGAGAGAGAGAGAGAGAGAGAGAGAGGGGGAATCTTAGCAGTTTTTATTCCTTTGGGAGAAACAAGTTCTCATAAGATGTCAAAGCTGGAGATGGAGGTCATCGAATCAGTGGCAATGATCTCATACAGGAAATATGACACACACAATATTGTACCTGTGTGTGTGTGTGTGTGTGTGTGTGTGTGTGTGTGTGTGTGTGTGTGTGTGTGTGTGTGTGTGTGTGTGTGCTTATGTGGGTGAGTAAGCTATGTCTCATCCCCACACTTTAAACAACGTTCAAATTAAACCCGTCTTACACACAGACCTGTGGGTGTGTGAGTGTATGTGTGTGTGGGGTGGTGTGTGTATGGGGTGGTGGGGGGTGTATGTGTATTTGTGTGTGTGTGTGTGTGTGGGGGGGGGGGTGTATTCGTATGCAGTGCAGAAAATACCGGAAAGAGCGTACAAACACCTTGGCCATGTTTGGATCCCTCGGTAAAGCCTCCTTCCAGTAATCGGGACACACCCTGATAACCTGGTTCAGCTCGAACACACAGATTGCAACACACCTCACAAGAGCCTTTTATTAATGTTTATTTATTGTTTAAAGAAGAAGCAAAGAATGAAAGTTTGGTAGTTTGTAATCTTTAATCTGTGACCCGAAATGATAAAGATCTCCAAATGAAAACCATGCAGTTGAGTACTTTTAGTTCTTTGAAACTTTTTTTAAACTGTTAGTGAGTCACGGTGGTTAACAGGTTAACATGCTTGCATCACACCTCTGGGTAAGGGGTTCGATTCCCGCCTCTGCTCTGTGTGTGTGAAGTGTGTGTGTGTCTCCCTGTGCATTGGGGGTTTCCTCAGGGTTCTCCGGTTTCCTCCCCCAGTCGCAAGACATGTGCTGTAGGCTGTTTGGTATCTCTAAAGTGTGTGTGTGTGTGTATGTGTGTGTGTGTTTGTGTGTGTGTGTTTGTGTGTGCATTGGTTGGCACCCTGTCCAGGGTGAGCATCTATAAACAGTCACAGAGCAGCTATCTGCCCACACAAGAAAGTAATGGCACCTCTCTCAAAGCAGTGGTCTTACACCAGTGATGCCTTTCTCAAAGTTAAGTAAAAAAAAAAAAAGTACAATAAATATAAAGAAATGTGCATGAAGGAAAAACAGAAGTGTTTACAGCTGCTCTAATAAAAGCGCTAACAGGAATCTACTGTAACTGTTTAAAGGAAATTAAATGTAACTAAAAAGAGTAATAATAATAATAATAATAATAATAATAATAATAATAATAAAAAATCGTAATCGCTAACAAAGCACTGTTAAGGATGAGTAATTAAAAACAAGCAGTATTGTAATCAGAATATAATCAACGTCCGATACTAATCATGCTTTCCGGTCGCTGACGACTTTCCCGTCACCGCATGCCCCGGAGTGTTTATTCGCTTACATAACAGGCGAGGCTCGATTTCTCCAGAACATACAACACATTAAATAAACACTGTAGGCAAGTAACATCAAAAACATGTCAATCGACTCTTCGCAGGAAGCGTGCGTTTATTTGAACGAATCAGGAGTAAATTGGTCTTCACAGGCAGAAGGTCGAAGGAGCTCTGAGAGAGCTTCATGTGCTGGCTCCTGTACGAGGAGTGGAAATATTTTTAGCTTGGTGCTTTCCCCAACTTCATGATGGTATCATTTCACTAAAATAATAGCTTGAACTGTAAAACACACTCACACACACAAACACACACAATTGCAGAAAGCCTCTTGCACCCAGCCACGTCAACCCTCCTCAGCTCTTCTCCAGAGTGCATTAATTGTTCATGTATTCATGTTTACAGATTCGTGTCAAGGCTTGAATATTCATCCTGCGTTTCAAAGCCGCTGCATTAAAACAGTGTCGCAGGCAGAATGTTCCGGTAACCAGACACCCACAAACGACAGAACGAAAGAGAACAGAGGAGGGGGAAAAAAAGGAGAAAACAAAACAATTAAAAGAAATTTAGAAAAAAAACAACAACAAAAAAAAAACGGAAACGGCTCTTCATCCACCTCTTCATGTTTTTTTTCTTCTTCCTAGCAATAGTCTGTTTCTTCATACCGGATCGAACAGAAGCGTTTGTACGTCGCGTGTTTTGTTGTTGTTGTTGTTTTTGTTTTTTCTTCATGTGGAGAGGTGGACACGGACGTTAGCCTCGTTATTGTCATTGTGGTCAGTGCGTGATAAGAAATAAGAAATTCGTAGACTTGGCAGTGAATGGAAAAGGGATGTGAGAGCAGTTTGTTCGTGGAAAAATAAATAAATAAAAAGTAACCCGAATTGAGACGTGACGAGATTAAACGGACTTCCGTTTTAAAATTCAATACCACATTCAACTTTTTTTAGAACTTATCTGTACGGCCGTATTGTTGTTATCGCAGTTCCCATAGCAACAACAAGCGCAAAATGCCTACAATTTGGTCACTAATCTGGGCCTGTATGTACCCCTTCATGCCCCATGTCTCACCCCCCAACACCCCCATCCCCTTTCTGAGTGCGTGACGGCTGTGGTATGTTTTACCTGAAGAACAGAGTCATTCTGTTTTACACTGATGGTCATTTCCAGAAGAAACAAAAAACCTCAACGCAATGCCACTTCCCTGCAGATGGGTTTCACAGAAGTGTGTGTGTGTGTGTGTGTGTGTGTGTGTGTGTGGTGATTTGTTTACATATTTGTGCAGCTGTACATGACTATGCGAGTTTGCCAAAGAAAGATTTGATTTGTGAGTATCGAATGTCCTCGCGGTCACGCGGCCCCCTCAAAAATACAGCGTTTTACAGATTTACATTTTATTTCAAGTTACGTGTGGCTTAGCATTCATCAGGGACAGTGTGTGTGTGTGTGTGTGTGAGTGGGTGAGTGGGTGGGGGTGTTTGTGGTGTGTGAGGGTGTAACACAAGTTAATATTTTAAAATAGGATTCAATCTTTTTTTTTTAATTTTTTTTATTATGAAAGTCCCCCAGCAGAAATAATGCTGTCCTGTAGAGAGTGCGGTCAAAATGTGTGTGAACTTGTTTCTCATGCGAACACTGAGTATACTTTACTTTCAAAAATATGCTGTGAATGATTTCTGTGACAACCTGGCAACCCTGTCCTCTTCTAAGTAAACGTAATACCTCGCTCCAAAGGTGGACGTTATGACAGGATGGAATTATCACAACAGGATTATTGCAGGGGCAATATATTTAATTTTATTTGTTTTCTACTGCATGTACTGAATGGCTAACTGTCATCTCACTGAGAGTTTAACAGGATTAGCGAGCTAATTAAGTGTCTGAGGCAATGACATGACACAAGCTAACGCTAGCCAGCGAGATCACGTTGTTACAGAGGAATTAGCTTATAATGTACAATGGACACGTTTGGCTAGCTAAAGCTTCTTTTCCAGCTCATAACAAATGACCTCCGCTTTCAGTACCGTGAAGTCCTCGATGCTGAATCCTCATTGAGGTTGTGAGCATCATATATGCTGAACAAAATGATAAACGCAACACTTTTGTTTTTGCCCCAATTTTTCCTGAGCTGAACTCAAAGCTATAAGACTTTTGTTTATATACACAAAAGGCCAATTTCTCTTAAATATTCTTGACAAATGTGTCTAAATCTGTGTTCGTGAGCACTTCTCCTTTGCCGAGATAATCCATCCACCTCACAGGTGTAGCATATCATGATGCTGATTAGACAGCATGATTATTACACAGGTGTGCCTTAGGCTAACCACAATAAAAGGCCACTCCAGTATGTGCAGTTGTTATCACACAGCACAAAGCCACAGATGTCGCAAGTTTTGAGGGAGCGTGCAATTGACATGCAGGAATGTCCACCAGAGCTGTTTCCTGTGAACTGAATGTTCATTTCTCTACCATTGCTGTTTCCAAAGGCGTTTCAGAGAATTTGGCAGTACATCAAAAAGGCCTCACAACCGCAGACCACGTGTAACCACACCCAGGACCACCACATCCAGCATCTTCACTTCTAAGATCGTCTGAGACCAGACAACCAAAGAATTTCTGCACAAACTGTCAGAAATCATCTCAGGAATGATCATCTACATGCTCATCATCCTCGTCAGGGTCTCGACCTGACTGCAGTTCGTCGCCGTAACCGTCTCGAGTGGGCAAATGCTCACATTCGATGGCGTCTGGCACTTTGGAGAGGTGTTTATCTTCACGGATGAATCCCGGTTTTCACTGTACATGGCAGATGGCAGACAGCATGTACTGTATGGCGTCATGTGGGTGAACGGTTGTGGATCGAGCGGCGCATGGTGGCGGTGGGGTTATGGTATGTTATGGACAACGAACACAGGTGCATTTTATTGATGCCATTTTGAATGCACAGAGATACCGTGATGAGATCCTGAGGCCAACTGTCGTGCCATTCATCCACGGCCGTCACCTCATGTTGCAGCATGCTAATGCACGGCCCCATGTTGCAAGCATCTGTACTCAATTCCTGGAAGCTTAAAACATCCCAGTTCTTGCAGGGCCAGCGTTCTCACCGGACATGTCACCCATTGAGCATGTTTGGGATGCTCTGGATCGGTGTATTCGACACCATGTTGTACGTTCTACCGATATCCAGCAACGTCGCACAGCCAGTGAAGAGGAGTGGACCAACATTCCACAGTCCACAATCAACAACCTGATCAACTCTATGCGAAGGAGATGTACTGCAATGCGTGAGGCAAATGGTGGTCACAACAGATACTGACTGGTTTTCGGACCCCCCGATACAGTAAAACTGCACATTTCAAGTGGCCTTTTATTGTGCCCAGGATAAGGGGCTTTTACACCTGGTCACTGCATGCATTTTCTGTGATCCGATAGCTATCCGATGGTAAAAAGACCAGGTCTAAACGCCCTCCGAAACGTTTTGGAGACGAATATAAATCCGATGGTACAAACCCCTTCAGGAGATGGTCTGGGACGCATTTCAGATGAAAGTGTGACAGGTGTAAATGAATGTGGTTGTTTAAGCCACATACTGTACTGTACGTCAGCGCTATACTCCTCCCAAACGGAAGTACATCACTCGCAGGTGACTCACGAGTCATGCATTGCACCAGAAACAAATATGTTTTCACACCAGTGCTGGCTCCGATCTTTCACCCAGGCGTGTTCCAGTTCAATTACCCCGGAAATGAGGTAAAATATATCTGCATATTGGGCGGGAGTAGAAAGATCGGATCGATATCCGATTCGCCGAGACGCGTTTATGTGGCCTAATGTAAATGGAACAGTTTTAACAAATCAGATAGCTATCGGATCAGAGACAACACATGAAGTGACCGGGTGTAAAAAGGCCCTAAAGTACACCTGTGCAATAATCATGCTGTGAGGTGGAAGGATTATCTTAGCAAAGGAGAAGTGCTCATTAATGCAGATTTACTGTAGACAGATTTGTGAACAATATCTGAGAGAAATACTGTAGGCCTTTTGTGTACATAGAAAAAGTCTTAGAGCTTTGAGTTGGAGGCAAAAACAAAAGTGTTGCGTTTCTAATTTTGTTCAGTATATTTATGTGACTGTGTTGATCTTGATGGAAATTAATTCAGCAGGAAATCAGGTGGACGGTCACTCAAGGTTTCTCTTTTATTGGTCTGGAGAAGACACACGGCCAAAAAGGCTGGTTAGAGGCTCTGCATCACCGTTGCATGAATAATCTTAAAATAAACAGAGTTCGGAGTTCACAATCATGTTAATACACACACTCCTCATTTACAGACAAAAGCAGTAAACTTGTGTGTAGTATCTTTGCACTTGAAAACAGTCCAAACTTAGTTATTAAGACGGAGCAATGATCAAGGCAGCTTACCAGCAGCAAACCATCGCGAAACTGCTGGAGAACACACAGCTCCGCCTCTCAACACAACGTACGTACGTACAAGAGATGCAACAGCCAATGGCGAGTTTTCCCAATTTGTGCATGAATTTAACTAATATTATTTAAACCCTGTTACATACACCCCCCCTAAAATTCTGCTAAATTGGGCAAGAACGAGCATATGTAACAAACAGAACATACAGTGAAAACGGTAGTAAAAGAAAAAAAACAAACAGGTGTGAGTACAAGAGCTTTGCGATACAATTCGTCAGATAATCAATCTCTTCTCAGGAAGTGTATAAGAATGGAATGGTACCAGGTCCCACACTCAATACAGACTATAGGAGGTGCAGTCTACACACTCCTAGTGGTTACAAATGTATCTCTGCTCTTCTTTTGATGCAATAAACTCCTCAGACTCTTAGAGAAGAAAATAACTCACTTCAATGTCAGACTCTTAATCAGTTATCTCAGATAGAAATCAACATTAACCAAAAATGTTCCTTATCAACTCACAACAAAGTTTGTACCCTGACATATAACATGGGCATCACTGTGTGAATCACTTGTCACTATTTTCTGATTTTCAATTTCACAAATAAGTCTGTTAGGGGGCTTAACTGATCTCCCTAATCGTGTAGTGATGTGGCCTGTGTGTGTACTTGCGGGCTGCTCGCAAATGACAGGGGCAAGTCTGTTATCAAGTTCATGCAAACAGCTGGAGGAATCATCTGGCTTAGATTCAGGTAACCTCTCTGTACTTTCAACAGGTTCAGGAACTTTCTGGACTTTCTGGCTGATCATTGTCAGAACACTCTGAACGATTCATCTCATCAGGGATATCTGAAGCTCCACCATAAGTAGCATCCTGCATAACATCACTATCATGTGTTCCATCCGTCTGAAGTAACCATTCTGATGTCTTTGAAACAGGATCAGGATCATCCATTAGAGCGGATTCAAAAGCACTGCCATGGGTAGCACCAGTGGAATCTGATCGAACTGACTCCTCACCATCATCATCCCAGGATAAGAAGTTCACAGGAAGCAACAGATTTCTGTGCACCACTTTTTCTTTGCCAGTATGAACATCCTTAATCTTATACACATTGATTTCTGGTTTCACTGATTGTACCTCATACAGCGCAGAGTCCCACTTGTCCGCAACTTTCCTCATGCCTTTCTCTCCAGGGTTAGCCAGCAAAACTCTATCTCCCACTTCTAACGGTGAACCTCTGACCTTCAGATCGTAAAGAATGGCATGGCGATTCTGCTCTTTGAGAGTGTGTTTTCGGGCAATTTCTGCAGCTGTGTTCAGGTCTCTTCTTAGTGCAGTGACAAACTCATTGTGGCTGACCACTCTATCATCACAAAGTACATGCTGAAACATGATGTCGATCGGCAGCCTCGGGATGTGCCCAAACATAAGGTAAAAGGGAGCGAACCCAGTCGTCTCATGCACTGTACAATTGTAACTGAATGTCAACGCTCGTAGAAGCTGTGGCCACCTTGCCTTAGATTTCACTGGGAGAGCTCTTATCATATTCCCCGGAGTCCTATTGAACCGTTCTGCCAAACCATTACCCATAGGGTGGTATGGTGTAGTGTGCGATTTTCGAACACCAGCCATCTCAAGCAAGTTCTTTATGATTTTGCTTTCAAAATTTGCACCCTGGTCTGAGTGTATTCTCTTTGGAAATCCGTAAATGCAAAAAAAGTCATTCCAGAGGCGACGGGCAACTTGTTTAGCTGACTGGTTTTGACAGGGAAAGGCATGTGCCATCTTCGAAAAATGATCTGTCACTACTAGAACATCAACGACCTTCCCTGAAGTCTGTTCAGCACTCCAAAAGTCTATGCATACCAGTTCCATAGGCTCAGAGGTCCGAATGTGCTCAAGGGGCGCACGAGCATCTGGCTCTGGAGTTTTCCCGACAACACATCTCCGGCAGTTCTTCACATAAAGCTTGATGTCCTTGCTCAGTCCTGGCCAAAAGAACCTTTCAGCGGCGAGGGAGAGAGTTCTGGCACTACCCTGATGTCCAGCTGCATCATGTACACCACAGAGAACTTCGAGCTTCAAGGAATCCGGTACAACATATTAAAAGAGTTTCTTATTCATCAGACGATCCTTCTTTACTCTGTACAGCACGTGATTACGAATCTTTAGCTTTTTCCAGTGCTTCAAAAGGTTTTTCACAGAGCTAGGTTCCTTTGCCCGCTCACTCTTTGAAGGACGTTTATGTCTCAGAACATAGTTGATGACTCTACCGACTATGTTGTCCTGCTCTTGGAGATTAGCGAGTCTGGAAAACGGGATTGCAACAGATGGATCTTCAGCCGGGAGCTGTAGTGACGTCGGACTGGCCACAGTTAACGGACTAACTCCACCATTGCAGTGAACACCTAGGGCAGCAGACACTTCAGCAGCATCAAAGGATCCAGGACACGAGTCATTCACGTCATCTTGCAGTTCGTTCCCAGCAATGCCATCACTGGTATCCTGCACATTTTGACAGTTGTTAGTGACACGAAAGGCATCTTGCACAGTTCCGGTAACAACACCATTGACCTCATCCAAGAGAGAGACATATGGTTCTTTCAACAGACGATGGCTGACACAAGACTTGACAAAGGGCTCTCTGCTCAAGGCGTCTGCAACAACGTTCTTTGTGCCAGGGACATACTTCAGGTCAAAGTCATAAGCAGCAAGCTTTGCCACCCATCGCTGTTCACATGCATCTAATTTGGGTTTGGTTAGAATATAGGTCAAAGGATTATTATCAGACCATGCAGTGAAATGTCCGTTTTTTAGCCAATGGCTAAACTTGTCACAAATGGCCCACTTTAAAGCCAGAAATTCGAGTCTATGCGCTGGGTAGTTCATCTGAGATTTGCAGAGTGTTTTGCTAGCAAAAGCAACTGGGCGTTGATTTTCTCACCAGAGGGCACCTGAGATAGCACAGCTCCTATGCCATCAAATGAAGCATCAACAGAGAGAACAAAGGCTTGACTGAAATCTGGGTGAGCTAGGGTCACACTGTGCAGAAGGTCTTGCTTCAAAGTTTCAAAAGCCGTTCGACACTCACTAGTCCAATCCTCAGGTGAAAGCTTTTTGACACTGAGTGGCTTCCTCAGACGACTACACTTCCTCCGAGCTTTATTCTGTGATCCATCTGAAAGGAGACTGAAAAGAGGTTTTGCTTTCGCAGAACAGTCCTTAATGAAATGCTGATAGTATAAAATCATTCCCAGGAAAGATCTGATCTTCTTTTGAGAAGGTGTTATACTATCTGTTTCCATGAGGTCAGCAGTCTGGATGTCACTGATCACTCTCACCTTTTCTGGGTCAATCTGAACACCATTCTCAGTAACGACATGTCCCAAGAACTTAACAGATCTCCTGAGAAACTTGCACTTCTTTGGTGCCAGCTTTAAGTTGTGCTTAGACAGGCGTGAGAAAACTAGTTCTAGTCGGTCCAGAGCTACCTGCTCACTTGGGCAAAAACCATCAGATCGTCCAAGTAGCAGAGAAGGCTTGTGAAATTCTCATTACCGAAAATGGACATCATCATCCTCATAAAGGTTGCTGGGCTGTTGGTCAGTCCCTGGGGTAAACGATTGTACTCATGGAGGCCAAAATGAGAGGAAAACGCGGTGTACTTCTTATGCTCTTCAAACAAGGGAACATTATAAAAGCCAGAAGTCAAGTCCATGGTAGAGAATAAAACATTGCCTCCCAAAGCTGCGAGTGCATCTGCTTGGTGTGGGAGTGGATGGGCATCTTTCACTGTCTTCGCATTCAGCCATCTAAAATCGGTACAAATACGAAGGTCACCATTCTTTTTCCACACCGAAACTAGCGGAGATGCATATTCACTCTGAGATTTCCGTATAATTCCTTTTACTTCCATCTCATTCAAGGCAGTGTGCAGCTTATCATAATGACTGGGGGCTACACGTCGATAAGGCAGTCTAAATGGCTTCTCATCCACCAAGTGAATTTTGTGAACAAAGTCGGTGGCTTCTCCACAATCCATTTTTCCACGAAAAAAGGTTGACTCATACTTCTCAATGAGATCCAAAAGTCTATCCTTCCAATCCTCTGACACTTCACAGGCATCCAGTTCCAGATCCTCCAATTCTAATGTGGCCAGCACGTTTCTTCTTTCAACACTAGTCCGCACATGACTCACGGGACTCGCAGCACACTGAACATTACTCTTCAGGGACTCGGGTGTAGACAACTCCTCTACAGCAATACAAGTGAAAACATCAACGATTTTTGAGTTCTTCTTAAGAACGGTTGCCTTGTCTGTAGGGTTCACCCATCTACTGCTCCACATCGGTGCAGTACAGAGGGTTGGTTCAACAATGACTGTGCTCCCTACAGAAACAGCTGTTGACTCAGGAAGCTGAGCCCAAGCAAGATGCTCATGGTGTGGTTCTAAAGTGATCTTCTCTTTCAACTTAGCTGTGCCCACTTTATCAGGCATGTCTCCACCCTTCCATCGTTCCACATTAGAAAGAAGAGAAAGGAATTGGTGTCACTCACCATCATCAGAAGTGACTGGATTGGACACAATTCTCCAGTATCCATCAGTTTCTTTCATTTTTTGAATCAGCCACTTGATAGCGTTACTGCCTAGAATCAAATCGTCGGTTTGGCCTGGGATGACTAAAACTGGTACAACCATCTTGCAGGCATAAACTAAGAGCTCAAGTTCATACATCCCTTTTGGGGTAACACGCTGTCCGCCACAACCAATTATGGCAACATCACTGGCAGGAAACTTTTGTAAATCTGGCTTGTGCTGCAACAAGCGATGTTCAGCAGCTTCACTCAAGGTGCATGCCATGGAGCCGCTGTCAACCATAGCTTTCAGTTCAAGGTTGCCCCATACTGTCGCTGGTGTGTAAAAGAGACTATCAATTCTCTGTACTCTGTGCGTGTTGGGAGGAATGTCCTCACGATCTACGCTGTCCTCCCTTGAGTGCAGATCTTCTAGTTTCCCAGCCCATGAGAAGGGGATTTCACTCTTTCAGGACAGACAAAGCGGGAATGGTCAGGAGAGTGACACTGGAAGCACAACTTTTCTCAAGACAATGCGTGAGACCAGAATGATCACAGACAGTGCACGGCAGGTCATTGAGGCCTTTTACTCATGGTAGACTGACCTTTGGCTTTGCATGTGGGCTTGGCTCTTTGCTGGTGGACTCTTTTAGCAGGACTTTTTCAAGCAGGCTCCTACTCGCTCTAATGCAGAAGCTTCCAGAGACCTGGAGTGCTGGACGTCAGAAGTTGGAAGTGCTGCAGATGACAGTTCCACTTCAGTTCTGTTCACAGGAATTTTAGTGGGTGCTGCATGTCTCACAGCAGATACAAGGCTGGTCTCTGAGTGATATTCATTCAAAATATCTTGAACTTCTCGCACAGACCAAGCATCAATTGTTTTAGATCGAAAGGTGATAGCAAGCTCTTTGCAAGGACAGTGTCTTATGAACATGCGGGTTACCTCTGTTCCTGGACAATCCAGTACTTTACCCTGTTCCTTCAAGCGCTCAGCAGCGATGTCAACTGCACGGTTTAGCCTGAGCCAGTACTCGGAAGCGTCTTCATCTGGTCTGGGTAAGGTGGTATAAAAGTCGGCCAGCGGAAGAGGAGAGCAAGGAGCAGCTTCAAAGTGTTTCCTGAGGATACTAAAGATAGCATCAGGGTTATGCACAATGTCAATGTCACAGTTTCTTATGCCAAACTTGACCACGTCCCTTGCTTTGCCTCTTAGATGAATTAAAATCTCCTCTGCTTGCTGCTTTTTCTCAGATTATTCCGTTTTATGTAGTCTCTCATGACATCTATCCACTCATTTAAATCAACAGCATCAGAAACTTCACCTCTGAAGCTAGGAGGTTCTTTCACATTTCTTGAAATCGACAACTGGCTTTGTATTAAGTCCAGCATTTGAGAAGCTGTTGCATCTGTCGTCACATTTTTGGAGGGACTACATACTGAATGTGTGTCAGTCGAATTTGTTGGGCTTAGTCTGGTGACTATACTATCAGCAATTTGCTGACCAACTTGGCTGATTATGTCAGTCATTGCAGTGACTACATCTGGGGGCTGTGTGTTAGGGTATGGTGTAGACGAAAACACACCCTGTTGCTCTCTTGAATAGTCTGATTCATGACATGTGGACGGGCCCTCACAACCTACTGAATTCGTATTTGGTGAACGACTCTGCACATCAGACCCACTAAACTGTAATGACTTTGGCACTTTCAATAAACCCCATCCTCTACCTTTACCACCACAGACTGGAGTGTTAAAGTCTTCAAAACCACTCATATTGAATATCAGTACGTGAAAACAATGAATAGAATAGATGGAAGAAAGAAAGAAACTAAAATGTGCTGCTGACTATAATACAAATTGTCCATTGTCTCAGTGCTGCCTCGGAGAGAGAGAAAAAAAAAATCTGTTTGTCCTCTAAAAAAAAAGTTTCTGACCACACTTGTGTCCACCTGACTGCACTGAAAGCTTTAAGATGAACCCCTCGGCCACTTCAGGAGCCATCTTGATTGAAGAACAACGGGTCACGGCACCAATGTGACTGTGTTGATCTTGATGGAAATGAATTCAGCAGCAAATCAGGTGGATGGTCACTCAAGGTTTCTCTTTTATTGGTCTGGAGAAAACACACACGGCCAAAAAGGCTGGTTAGAGGCTCTGCATCACCGTTGCATGAATAATCAGCAGCAAACCATCTCGAAACTGCTCAATATATCATACAGTGAACACAATTATTAATAAAACATACATTAAAGAAAATGAAAAATAATGTAATAAAACTATAAACTCGAGTGACCAATATTTTACATATTTTGTGTAAATTATATACAGGGAGGAAAGAACGCACATATCTAAAATGGCACAGATACACGCTCAGCACGTGCGAGAGCCCAAAGCACGTTTGGTGAACGCGAACACACAACTCAGACAACTATTCATACACATCATGACAAAAACACACCTGGAGAAAACACACATGGCCAAAAAGGCTGGTTAGAGGCTCTGCATCACCGTTGCATGAATAATCTTAAAATAAACAGAGTTCGGAGTTCACAATCATGTTAATACACACACTCCTCATTTACAGACAAAAGCAGTAAACTTGTGTGTAGTATCTTTGCACTTGAAAACAGTCCAAACTTAGTTATTAAGACGGAACAATGATCAAGGCAGCTTACCAGCAGCAAACCATCGCGAAACTGCTGGAGAACACGCAGCTCCGCCTCTCAACACAACGTACGTACGTACAAGAGATGCAACAGCCAATGGCGAGTTTTCCCAATTTGTGCATGAATTTAACTAATATTATTTAAACCCTGTTACATTTAGAACACATTATACCATCAACCTGAACCATGCGTTTTGTGTATTTGGTTAAATTCCTGCTTATCGAGGACCAAATAATTGGGTCCTTATAAAGACGTTCAATATGAAGCTGCTATGAACTTCTTTTATTTTAGAAACTGCAGCTTTTAGCTAAAGAATGGCAGCAAATTAGGTTTAGTGTCACATTGATTAGCTGTATCGGAGTTTTACCTCAGGATAAGGAAGGAAGGTCCTCAGAACATTTGCCACAATGTCAATGCTTATTTTTAAGTAGCAGAAAACCTGATTCATAAGGGTGTTATAGAGCGGCACAGAGCTCCTGAATCGCAGTAAAAGAAAATTCCACTGAACGCCACAAACACGGTGCAGCATCTGTCTCGGATTGAGCAGTGACCGAGAAGGAAACAACTAGGAACCGAAATCTGAGAAACAGGGAGAAACTAAGAAGCGCACAGATGTTGTAGTAACCACAAGACACACAACACAACACAACACAACACACCACACAAAACAACACAACACAACACAACACAACACAACACACCACACAACACAACACATCACATCACATCACACAACACAACACACAACACAACACATCACACCACACAACACAACACATCACACAACACACAACACAACACACAACACAACACATCACACAACACAACACAACACACATCACATCACACAACACAACACACCACACAACACAACACAACACACAACACAACACAACACATCACACAACACAACACAACACACATCACATCACACAACACAACACACCACACAACACAACACATCACACAACACACAACACAACACACAACACAACACATCACACAACACAACACACAACACATCACATCACATCACACAACACAACACAACACAACACAACACAACACAACACAACACACAACACAACACAACACAACACACAACACAACACAGGATCGATGTTTATGGATTAGATGTTAATAAGGTGATCGTAAGGTGTTTATAAGTGGAGATGGCAGTATGTGTTGGTGCTGTGTGACACAGCAAGGTAAGATATCACTCAGAGCATCTGTTACTGAGTGTGTGTTTTTGTGTGTGTGTGTGTGTGTGTGTGTGTGTGTGTGTGTGTGTGTGTGTGTGTGTGTGTGTGTGTGAGAGAGAGAGAGAGAGAGAGAGAGAGAGTGTGTGTGTGTGTGTGTGTGTGTGTGTGTGTGAGAGAGAGAGAGAGAGAGAGAGTCACACACACACACACACACACACACACACACCACACACACACACACACACACACAACACCACACACACAGCACACACACTCTCTCTCTCGCGGAGGCGGCGCTCTCTGTTAAAACACAAACAAACACAAACACACACACCGACTCGTCTCTCTCTCTCTCTCTCTCTCTCTCTCTCACACACACACACACACACACTCTCTCTCTCTCTCTCTCTCTCTCACACACTCTCTCTCTCTCTCTCTCTCTCTCTCTCTCTCTCACACACACACACACACACACACACACACACACACACACACACACACACACACACACACACACACACACACACACACACACACACACTATAACCCTGATTATTCTCTCCCTCTCTCTCTCACTCTCTCTCTCACATTAGGAAAACGTCCTGAGAATTCACACACATTCAGTCTACGAATTCAGTGACACATAAAAAAAAAACGCAGCGTCACCTGCGGTTTGCAGGCCTGCACTTCTGACTTTCAGTGTGTTTGTGTCTGTTGCTTGTGTGTGGGTTTTGTCGAGAAACAGAAACCACCATTCTTCTTCTGTCCCCGTTAGCCTTGATAAAAAAGAACAATGATAAACATCTGCATGTAAGCAGCTTACTCCATGTTCCTCTTCCTGCACACACTGATTAATGATCAGGAGGCTGCGGCATCTGTGAGCGGCTTCATCGTTTACACGCCACCTCAGACACAGAAGACGAGGTGACCGACTTCCTTTAAGCGTGTCCTGAATTTCCCTCTGTGTACAGTGGAAGCGGCGGCTGGTTATACAGCGTGAAGGGCAAAAATTCCTACACGCAACCTCACTCTCTCACACACACAAACACACACACACATCCAGTAAATGCAGTAAATGCAGTAATTTTTTGCAACTCAGATGCATCTAATGAGTATTAACTATCACACAGTTCAGCCCACTGATTTACACATTTACACATCAACACATCGATTAAAACTAAACACCTACACTCATGTTTCAGATTCGTTCTGCAGCTCCTGAGATCTGCACTTTTAATCTGGAAATAGAATCAAGAAAATACCCCGAAAACGAATATTTCTATTATAAAATCCATCAAAATTCTGTATTTAGAAACAAAATGACTTTTTATGAAACATATGAAACTATTTCATATTTTTTATGTTTAAATGTGTTTATTAACATTTTTTAAACGAATTCCGAAATCTACATTTTTACCTGGACATTTTTCAATATTAATATTTCTAGAAAAAAAAATCTATTTATAAACAATAAAATATAGAGAATCTAACAGCTTGTGTTTTCATGGTCTATTAAATAAGCAAACAAACAAACAAACAAATAAATAAAAAATCCTGGACAAATATATATATATATATATATACATATATATATATATATATATATATATATATATATATATATATATATATATATATATATATATATATATATATATACATATAAAGGCAAAATCTAAATTTATAAACAGTTAAGTAACTTAAAAATCAATGACAATAAATCAATGAAATAAAAAAAGTCAATAATATTTCTATAGTGAGATGCAATAAAATAATTTACAAAAAATGTATAAAAATTACAAGTTTTTGCCATTCAATTTGCATTTTTTTCACTTGAAATATTCCACCATCCAAATTTTTCTTGAAAAACAAAAATAGCAAAAACTTTTTTCCATCTGAATTATTGAAAGTTTACCAGCTCTTTCGGACATGTGGACATACGAGAGAGAGAGAGAGAGAGAGAGAGAGAGAGAGAGAGAGAGAGAGAGAGAGAGAGAGAGAGAGAGAGAGAGAGAGAGAGAGAGAGAGAGAGAGAGAGAGAGAGAGATCGACATCAGAGACAAATTCAGACCAAAATAACCTCAACGAAAGACTGAATGAATGAAAAAAATAAAATAATGTTTAAAACAGATGTATTGTTCAGTTAAAGTCACTAAAACCTGGACTGATCATTTATAAATAAAGTTTTATTTGACTAAATAGCACCTCAAGAGTGGAATCGGCTAAGTTATTTTAGCACGGTTGATTTTCTGCTGCACACACACACACACACACACACACACACACACACACACACACACACACACACACACACACACACACACACATGCACACACTTGACTGCACCTCTCTCTGAGCGATGGTCTCGTAAAGGGTGGCACTAACTGAAGTCATGCGAATGAGATAAAAATGAAAGTCATAAGCGTCTAGTCGACTCAGCCACAGACCACGTAAAGCTACCCGGCACGCAAACGGTTAAACTGATTTCCCTCGTTTCACATCGTCACACCTCTTTTTCAAAGAAGTTATGCTTCTCTGCAGCCGAGCTGAGAAGCTTCCTGCCCCAAAAGCATGGGTGTAGCCGAGCAGGCGAGCAGGTTTAACCTAGTGATGGGAATTCGGACTCTGAATACTGACATAGCTCACATCTTCATGATATATATTTTAATGCATTCATTCATTCATTCAACGTACACGGTGAAACGCTTTACATTCATTTGTATTATATAACAAACAAACAAATATAAATGATCGCCTTGAAGACACGGATTTGGTTTGATTGCACAGACAAATAAAAAAAACTAGCAACAAACATTCATTCATTCATTCATTCATTTTCTACCGCTTTATCTTCTCCGCTTCTTTAACTTCTCGGGTCACGGGGAGCCTGTGCCTATCTCAGGCGTCATCGGGCATCGAGGCAGGATACACCCTGGACAGAGTGCCAACCCATCACAGGGCACACACACACTCTCATTCACTCACACACACTGGACAATTTTGCAGAGATGCCAATCAACCTACCAACATACCAGTCTTTGGACTGGGGGAGGAAACCGGAGTACCCGGAGGAAACCCCCGAGGCACGGGGAGAACATGCAAACTCCACACACACAAGGCGGAGGCGGGAATCGAACCCCCAACCCTGGAGGTGTGAGGCGTGCTAACCACTAAGCCACCGTGACCCCAGCAACAAATATATTAAAAAATTATAAAACTAAAATATAGACTATACAAATGGGCTAGAGTTTGAATGTGCAATGTGATCCTCCATCCATCCATCCATCCATCCATCCATCCATCCATCCATCCATCCATCCATCCATCCATCCATCCATCCATCCATCCATCCATCCATCCATTCATTCATCTTCTGAAGCGTTTTTCTGACACAGGGTCACAGGGAACCTGGAGTCTATCCCAGGATATTGTGGGTACACGATGGAGGTCACCCTGGACCAGGTGTCGTCTCATCACAGGACACGTTATCTCATCACACACTCCGACATTATTTATTGACACAATTTAAAATCACAGTCACTACAGCACATGTCTTTAGACCCGGCGAGGAAGCGGGAGAACCTGGAGGAAACCCGTGAAGCCCTGGAAGGACATGTGAACTCTGTGAATCACACCTCTGGCATCATGGTTACAACACTTTCAATACAGCGTTTATTACAAACTCACTTGATCTGTAATCTGTAACCTCACATCGCTGCACACTGTGACCTCATGAGACCTCCTGAGTCAGTAATCAGTCACAGTGCCAGTGAAAGTAAAGAAAGAAACAGAGAGAACTCGTCTTTCTTCTGCTCATGAGCTGACGCATGACGTGGTAACTGACACATTTAAGACTATTCCTTTTTTTATTGTTCATAAACCTTTCTAAACTGAAACCCATTTTGAAAACGAAACGACAAAAAAACACACATTACACGAACCAAAGAATCTTTATTAAAACATCGCGTCACCGAATTGTGGCTCATTTTATCGCATGTTACACTCTAGGCTGCATTCTGTTGGGTGTAGAAGTTATATGGAACAGAAGAGAAGAGAGGAGAAAGAAAGCGAGAGAGACGTAGTGAAACTGTGTGTGTGTGTGTGTGTGTGTGTGTGTGTGTGTGTGTGTGTGTGTGTGTGTGTGTGTACACAGTGGGTGTATCACTGTGATCCTTATAACTAAAAATCTTTACTGACATTTAATAAAAGTTACATTTAACCTTCGATTTCACCAAAAAACATCAGTCAACTCCTTTGAAAAGGTCGAGACCATTTACATAAGATCGAACTTTCTGCTTTCACATCTGTGTCATAAAACCCAATAATGACCGTACATTATTAATCAGTCTGATGAATCAGATCTAATGAGCTGAGAACAAACCCAGAATCAACACAGACAACATGTAACTCCAGGCTGACATCTGTATCTGTATCTGTATTATATTCAATTCAATTTGTATAGCAAATTTATATGTGATTATAAATCATTATTAACACCAAAGAGTGTGATTAGAATTCATTATAAACACCAGAAGGTGTGATTATAAATCATTATAAACACAAGAGAGCGTGATTATAAATCATTACAAAAACACCAGAGCGTGTGATTAGAAAGCATTATAAACTCAAGAGAGTGTGATTATAAATCATTATAAACACCAGAGAGTGTGATTATGAATCATTATAAACACCAGAGAGTGTTATTAGAAATCATTATAAACACCAGAGTGTGGTTATAAATCATTACAAACACAAGAGAGTGTGATTATGAATCATTATAAACACCAGAACGTGTGATTATAAATCATTATCAACAGCAGAGTGTGTGATTATAAATCATTATAAACACCAGAGAGTGTGATTATGAATCATTATAAACACAAGAGCGTGTGATTATGGATCATTATCAACACCAGAGTGTGTGATTATGAATCATTATAAACATCAGAGAGTGTGATTATCACTCATTATAAACACCAGAGAGTGTGATTATCACTCATTATAAACACCAGAGCGTGTGATTATAAATCATTATAAACACCAGAGAGTGTGATTATGAATCATTATAAACACAAGAGCGTGTGATTATAAATCATTATAAACACCAGAGAGTCTGACATAAGCACTCATTTCTTTCCCCTGTTTCTGCAGATGTTGTTTTTTTTTGTTTTGAGCAGGGTTGCCAAGTCAACAAAATCTCTGCATCCTACTTTTAAACACTAGATTTTTGATTTTACAGTTGATTTTTGCATTGGACTTGTATACAGTTTATTTCACTGAACCATTCGCCATCACAAGATTTCACTCTGTAGTAACTGTGAAAGACACTGTGTCTCTTGGTAAATGGTCAGAAAATGAAATACAAATCAGAAAAGTTTGAGAAGATGAAGGCGGCATCGAAGATCGAATACAGTGTGTGTCTGGGGCAGAGCCGATCGGCCCTATACGTTCACTACGCAAGTTGCGTAGGGCCCCGCAAAGGCCCCACCTCCCCCTGCCTCATTTTACAGCACGTGTTAATGTTTACTATGTACAGTAGATGACGATATGAAGCGGTGCTATTCATCTGGCCATAAAAAGAAAAAATAGAAACAAAATATGAGTGAAATGCGAGAACAGCAATCGGGTAAACTTTTGTTCTCTTCAAGTTTGATGTCAGCAAGAGCAAATAACAGTAAAGTTAAGTTGATGTGATTCTGTCTCTAGTCTCTATCTGACTAGCTAAATTAGCTGTGCAGTGCTGCCAGTGCAAGTGGGAATGTGTGGCAAATGGTTTACATGGCTCATGGGTCAGGTAGGAGGGCCCATTATCTTAGGGCCCCAGGGAGGTCAGGATCGGCTCTGGACTGGGGATAAATAAGAGTAAAACAATAAAACATTTATTTTAGGCATTCTAGCATCTATCGAGTTTTGGTATTTTGACTATTATTTGTTCTAGCTAATACTAATGCTTTTGGTCTAGCATTGGGCTAGTATGGGGCTTGTTTAATTGGTCACAAGGCTAGATTTTGTCTAGTTTGGGCTAGTTTTTAACTAGTAATTGGGGTAGTTTCTGGGCTGGTTAGTTTGGGTTAGTTGAATTTATAAGTTGGCAAATTTTTGGACTATTAGTATTGGTGATGTAGCTATTTTTGCATTTTTTGTTATACAGATCTGGCAACCATGTGCGCGAGCTTCAAATCTGGCCGCGCGCTCACACCTGCATGTAAACACACTGAAACACAACACCTTTGGTAAGTAACAAGTTTTTATATTTATATTTTGTATACACTTTAAAAGACCAGACCAAAATACCTGACAACTTCTACCAAACAAATCGAACAAAATAACGAACATACTGCACCAGCTTCTCCGCTAACTCTGAAACTTTCTGGCAAGCTTTCCAGAAAAAGAAGCATCCTATTAATATCTATATTCATATCTGTTCGGTTCGACCCTGTGTAGCGTACTGAGTCACATCCGCACAGTTTCCTTAATGTAGTTAATATTCTTATTGACACATGGCATGTATTATGTCATAAATATCATATCCGTGATTCAGAGCAGACATTTTGCGTGATGAGCCCAGCAGCTGGAGTTAGTTAATAGTTTATGTTCTTCATTAAAGCCCTGCATGCATCTGGCTCAGAAAGGCTAACGAGAATCTGAGTAATTGACCAATTAAAATGACGCTCGTAGGCACGCAACGTCGAGACTGCGATTGTCATGGCGACCGGATCTGAGATGTACAGTGTGTACATGTGGATGTAAATCTAATACTAGGAACTAAAATGATTCACAGAAATACACTTCAGTTTAAATTCAATTCAAATACGAATCATTACGAACCTGGTGGGAAAAATACTGGATTTTGTTCAGCGTTACACGATGTTAGCTTTGCTAACGTCTAGCCAGCAGTGAGTTCTCACCTCGTACGTGAGATACAGAGACGGAAGCAAAACAGCGAGCAAACTCTCTCTAGCTGTTTCAGTTCTGTTTGTCTGTTTGTTTGTTTTTTGTTTGTCATATAAACGTAAAGTAGCTTAAAGTTAAAAACATGAACAGAAAGTGGGGGGACATTGTGATGGCTTGTACTGTTTACTGTTGCTATAGTAGCTAAATGTTGCTACAAACGGATCAAAGTTTAATCGTTGAAATAATCGTTTAACAAAACACTTGCAAACGAGTTCTTTTAAGAAATCGGTCAACTTCAGGCTCCATCGCTCCATCGTCTGGTGGATTATTTATTCCTTTACTTATAATGACCTCATATACGCTAAACTCTATAATCTATTTAACCCTTGTATACGTTGTTCGGGTCTGTGGGACCCATATACATAAACATCAATAGTTATAAAAATGTCGCTTCCTTGTAAATTTGTTGATTTTTTCCACTCATAACTTGATTAAATTTGATTTTCTTTTTATTATTATTATTATTATTATTATTATTATTATTATTATTATTATTATTATTATTACTATTACATTTTATTAAAAAACAAAACAACAAAAAACGAGTAGCACTTGAATTAAAAAATGTGATGTAATAAAGTTAAAGGGCAAATATTAACCATATATGCTGTTTATATTGCTTGTAACTGGGATGAAGTAAACATCTGTAGAGTATTTTAACATCGAATTTTTTGATTGTGTAGAATTAAAATCCCCAAAAATACAGCGGGTCGAACAGACCCACGAACACTGGCTGAGTGACAAAAACATGAACACCATAATCTGAAGCTTTGGCATTGAATATCTGCTCATGCAACTCATCTAAAATCTAAGAGAAACATTCCTTTCATTGTACATGGATATAGCATATTTAATTTCTATCTTGTTTAGATTTATTTCTCTTGCGTACTCTGACACAGCCTCTGGCAACGGAATTTCCATCTGGATTAATAAAGTTCTAATCTTTTCTTATCTTAGAAACATTTCCATTTCCTTTTTATTCACATGTGTGTCCTGCAACACTGCAGCACTTCCTGGCAAAATTCTCACTGATTCAAAACGGATGTTCTCATTATTTCCTGTCGAGTGTGGGTGTGTGTGTGTGTATGTGTGTGGGTGTCTATGTGTGTGGTTTGTTGTGTTTCTGTGTTTATGTGCGTATGTGCATAGGTGCATGTGTGTGTGGAGGATGTTACGTGTGTGTGTGTGTGTGTGTGTGTGTGTGTGGAGGATGTTACGTGCGTGTGTCTCTCAGTAAAGCTATCTGAAGAGCAATTAAGAGGGATTTAAGATGGCCTAAATTACCTTCCCTACACTTTAAAGTGCATTATAAATATCCCTCAGCTAATGCGTAGCGCGTTTCAGCTCATCCTGTGATTGATGTGACATCCAAACCGCTTTAATCTTCCGGTTTCTCCCCACACACACACAAAGAGAGCTCTTTCTCTACACGGTTCTTGCGATACAGTGGAAAACCCAGTGGAAGTCTGGAAGACTGCAAACTCTGACTTCGTCTGCTCGTGCGTCACTTCATCTTGTGCCACGCTTCTTGTGCTGCTGATAACAAATCCCAGTTGTGATGCTGCTGTCGCTGATGCTGAGACCGCAGCACGATCGGTTTATTATCGTAAACTGTTATTCGATTGACGTCACTATAGAAGCGATGTGTTAACCGATCTGTGAATCATGCTGGCAGGTTTCTTCTTGCTCGGCTTCTTCTGGATTCTCAGGCAACCTGTTCTTTCGGCTTTCGCGCTCGTACGACTCGACGGTATCGAGTTTCCGACTGTATCAGGAGTCGTGGTGCGGATCTGAAATAATCCGGTTAATGGAAAACGTTAGCCATGTGAACGCTTGAATCCAGATTTTGAATCTGATCTCCATCAGCTTTTAAACCACATTGTGCAAAAGCACAGTGCAGTGGTGTGAATGTCCGGAATATACTGTACACGTATTCAGGAATATTTGAATCAGACCGAATCTGGAATCGGATAGAATCCGTTCTCATTGATAAAAACGGCCTGATATAAAGAGGAACGGAGGTCGGTTTGTTCCTGTATGTTGTTTAAATATATAAAGCGATTTTTCTAGCCTGTATAACCAAACTAGTTTATTCTAATATCAGTAGATGCTTCGTATTTGTTTGCCACCCCCAGGTCTGTGTGTTTGGACATACCTCTTCCATTAAACACGAAAATCGAGCTACGCCAGTTTCTTCCTGTCAGCGTGGAGCCGGTTGAGCAGATTTCATAACCATAACAGCTGCGTGTCTCATCGTGTTTGCATTTTTCATTTCTGGAAAGGGGGGAAAAAAGCAGAACTTTTAGAATGAAGTCAGATTTTCATTGTCTTGCGGCAAGTGGCACGAAGTACGAAGTGAAGGCCAGCACTGTTGGGAAGCTGCTAGATCTGTGAGGTGGGGGAGCCCCTGCGGCGGTGTGTGGGGGGGGCCACCCCAGTATAGGATGAAACAACTGAAATATGACTGAGGAGCAGCTGGACCGTGACTAAGGTGCAAAAAACGGCAGACTTGTCCGTTTTCTGTGAAACTCCCTCTGAGCTTGCTGAGGAAGTAGTTTGGGATCTTTTGATGCTTTGTTTCTGGTCAACCCAAACGGACAGCTGTACTGTCGCATCTAACGCACGAAGGTTACTTCAGGAACGCCTTAACGTCTCAAGAACTTTTTTACTAACCGGGAGTTGAAGCTGTTGACGTCCCAGTCGACGATGAACATCATCAAACGCATCTAGTGTAGCTTCAGCACTTAGAATACAGTGAATTTTTTAAATGTAATGTTAAAAAATAGCAACATTTAAAATCGTCGGCCATCTTGCCATTTTTTTCTCACCTAGTAGCTCCGCCCTTTTTCTTCTAATCATAACTCTGAGCATTAAGTTTACGTAGCGTCCAACATTCCTCGTCTGAAGAAGTATAAGTGCATCATCCAGGTTCTTGATGTCTTCTTCTTCTACTTCTTCTACTTCTTGGAGTTTTCAGCATGATTAATACCACACGACGGAGCAGAACAGGGCGTAAGCACGTGATTACGATTCCACCTCACACTGTGATTTTACACTCACGATTCTTAGCTTTGTCTACATGGAACCCTGTCTGATCGAGAAAGGTTCGGTTGTAGGGTTCTCGTAAGGGTTCCTCACAAAGCATCGAGCCAAAGAACCTTTAAATACGAATCATTTTTTTTATCTTGCGAGGACGGTTGAATGGAAAGTTAATCGATTAGTGTTTAATTCGTTCATCTTTTATTCATCCAGAGTTACCGAATGCTACAAAGCTCTGACATCGGAGACTCCATCTAAGATACGGCAGTAAAACGACCAGATCAAGAGCTGTATATTTTTATTTATTTCTTTAAAAACATTGATGCATTATTGATAATTTATCACGCACCGCTCTCACTATACGATAGGAAGGGTTTCTGACATGCCATTTCGACATGTGCATCTTCAAGTCATTTTTGTCTGCACACTTTTTGCAAAGTGCATAAATGTGTGTATGTGTGTGTGGGTGTGTGGGTGGGTGTGTGTGTATGTGTGTGTGTGTT
>NC_062535.1:15259070-15289070 GCF_022655615.1 Tachysurus fulvidraco | reverse complement strand
TGGGCCCCATCCCGCCAATCGGGCCCTAGGCACATGCCTAGTTTGCCTTTGCGTTAATCCGGCTCTGTGTGTGAATGTGTGAGTGTGTGTGTGTTTGTGTGTTTATGTGAGTGTGTGTATGTGTGAGTGTGTGTGTTTGAGTGTGTGTGTGTGTGTGTGTGTGTGTGTGTGTGTGTGTGTGTGTGTGTGTGTGTGTGTGTGTGGGTGGGTGCATGTGTGTGTGTGTGTGCATGTGTGTGTATGTGAGTGTGTGTGTGTGTTTGTGTGTTTATGTGAGTGTGTGTATGTGTGAGTGTGTGTGTGTGTGGGGGGGGTGCGCATGTGTGTGTGTGCATGTGTGTATGTGAGTGTGTGTGTGTGTGTGTGTGTGTGTGTGTGTGTGTGTGTGTGTGTGTGTGTGTGTGTGTGTGTGTGTGTGTGAGTTTTATGATAAATACAATATTAGTATGTGGAATCATCTCAGACCTTTGAATGTCCCACACGTCTTGTTTCAGACGGATGTTGCTCAGGGCTGCTGAATAAACTGACCTTCAGTGGTGCTGAATGCTGCTCTCTGATTGATCAGAAGGTGCTGATTACTTTTATAGAGAAGCAGCACAGACATTAGTGCAGCTACAATTCGCATGTTTACATTAAAGCGCTCGTTCTGATGTACATCTTTTCCGTAGTAACACAGTGACAAGTCTTCTGTGAGGAGACATTTCCCCTGCACATGTAGAAGCCTCCAGTCTCAGCACTTTAATGATCAGCAACTTTATTTGTTGGTTAAAACTTTTTAATTAAACAATTAATAACTTCGGGGTCACGGTGGCTTAGTGGTTAGCACGTTCGCCTCACACCTCCAGGGTTGGGGGTTCGATTCTCGTCTCCGCCTTGTGTGTGTGGAGTTAGCATGTTCTCCCCGTGCCTCGGGGGTTTCCTCCGGGTACTCCGGTTTCCTCCCTCGGTCCAAAGACTGAAAAAAAGAATGAACTTCAGGTTGCAATGACACCACACCAGTGCTTCCTTTATGTTCATCATCATCATCATCATCATTATCATCACCTGTTGAAAGTTTTATACAGAATACATCAAAGTCCCACATGTCCTTTTCTTTGTTGACTCTCAGCTGCTTAGCTTTATTTATTTTCTTTGGATTGCTTGTACATCTGCCGGGAAAAAAAAAAGTCTAGCACCTCAGTGTTTCCCCTGAAGACCGGACACTCTGGTCAGACCAGACAGCATTACGATGGCCTCCTCACCCAAGCAGCCGTCTCTGTTGCGTCTTGGTTTTTTCTTTCCAGCACACACTGCCTATTTTGGTCAGATAAACACAGCAGTGTGGGTGGAGTCGTCCGGCCCTCGCTTTCCCCCAAAGACTGGGAAAACAAGCATGAGAGTACGAAGGAGACGCTGCAGTGTGCCATGTGCCGTGTGAAAGCAGACATGGTTTTCCATCCACATTGTGAAGCGGGTGGAAATTACCCAACACGCTCTCCGAAGGACAGGAGATAAAACAACAATACATGAAAAGGTCAGCTGCTGGGAGAAACTGTAATCTGGGGTATTTATAGATGTTTACTTAGCAGCTAATGTTAGCTTACGGAGAGACCGAGAGCCACGTGGGCAGGCGTCATCACCCGGACGGCCGCCTGCTCTCTGCTCACAAGCTTCTCGTTTAGTTGTGTGTGCTTACAGAGAAAATCCGTACACCCGAATATCCCATCAGCCAATCACGTGAAAGCAGATAAAAGTTAAAGAGATTGAGTTTATGTTCACGTCAAACGTCGGTGTCAGTGTGGAAAACTCTCAGTGATCTCAGCTACCCTGACCGTGGCGAATCTTTACAGCCGAGATGAGCAGAACGGCATCTCAGAATAAAAACATACACCAAACCTTCAGGTAAATGAGCACAAACAGCACAAGACCATGTCAGGTTCCTCTCCTGTCTGACAAGAGCAGGACTCTGAGGCCTTCATGGGTACAGACTCACTGCAGGTGGACTCATAGACTGGATAAAGAGCGGCACAAGACCAAGAGAAAGGGATTTGTTTAGGTGTCATTTCTTACACCCTCTCTGTCTGTCTTTTTTTCAGTCTATCTTTATTTCTGTCTGTCTCTTTCTGCTTGTCTTTTTCTTTCTGTCTGTCTTTTTATGTCTTTGTCTGTCTGTCTCCTTGGGCTTATTGGGCTCTCAGCCCCACCTTTACCCCTACATTGTTCTCTTCTGATGGATACTCAGGCATTGTGACGATTGTGACTGCTTTTTTCCATAATCCAGTGTGTGTGTGTGTGTGTGTGTGTGTGTGTGTGTGTGTGTGTGTGTGTGTGTGTGTGTGTGTGTGTGTGTGTGTGTGTGTGTGTGTGTGTGTGTGTGTGTGTGTGTGTGTGTGTGTACCTGTCTGGCTGACAAAGTTGAATAACCAGGTGTGCTTATCTTGACTGCACGATAACACACTTGCATACACCATCCTCTAAACACACACACACACATCCTGCTCACACTTGCGTTCTTATTGTCTGCTAAATCCTTATAGAGCTCTTGATGTAGATAATTAGTTAAGTAGTCAGTTTGTGTGTGTGTGTGTGTGTGTGTGTGTGTGTGTGTGTGTGTGTGTGTGTGTGTGTGTGTGTGTGTGTGTGTGTGTGTTATAAAGCTAAAAGTTAAAATGAGGTCATTAAAATGCTGACTGTGGATTAGATGACACACACACTTACTGACAAGACCGACCCCCACAAACCTCAACATGCATTACATACCACCATCGGCATCCTCTCCTACACACACACACACACACACACACACACACACACACACACACACATACTGAGGTAATTAATCATCATATTTAAAAGCATTTTTGAAATTCTGTTCCAGTCAAACTTTTTTTTGAAGTTTACTTTTGTTATTCTTGCTGCCACCAAACAGACTAAACAAAAGACCTGCGAGTGACAGTTAAAGCAAAATATCAAACAATCTCCCACCTTTGATGTCATTTAGGGGACTTGAACTGAGCCTCACCGGTTTTATTAATTAATGAATTAATCTTCGTAAAGAGTTTTGTCTTTTCACTCAGGTCAGATCTGTCCGTCTTGACGGATCGCGCACGGAAACACAAATGACTCGGTTGCAGACATTACACAAATTTCTTACTCTGACTTGATACGACTCTTTTTCTGAACCTTCGTCATTCATCTTGTATTGTATTTTAACAGAATAAAAATTCAAGATTATTATTAGATATATATAGTTCACAATCTGTATGTATTTATCCCCCTATGAGGAAGTCTGAGGTGACTCAGGCAGCAGTGGCAAGGAAAAACTCCCTTAAATTGGTAAAGGAAGAAACCTCGAGAGGAACCGGACTCAAGGGGGAACCCATCCTCACATGGGTGACACTGGGGGTGTGATTGTAATATACAGTCAGTTAAATGTTGTATTGGTGTAAGGATCATGGACTTCAGATCTCCTTAGTATCACAGAGTCTAACTGGAGATGTCTCAGGATTCTTAGAGTCGGCCTCGGCTCAGTGGACGTCCAAAGGCTTCGTCCCACAGAGGACGTCGGGAGCTGGTACAATGTAAACCTCCCTGGGAGGTTCTGGGACACATACAGTATAATATTAACGAATCTAGAGAATAGAATTAATAATCTGAATTGAATTATTTCTGCAAAAGCTTCTTTGGGAAAATGTCTGTTAATGAAAGCAAATACATTTGAAGTGAATCGAACTGGATATAACACTTGTAGTGTGAACACGAAGAATCCCGATGAATCCTGGACAGCAGATAAAGGTCAACTCATCGACTGCGATGTCGCTCTAGGCCCAAAAACAAAACTATTCTTTGGAAATCATGCAGCCGGGCAGCTCCTTATCACAGCTTCTTTTATCGTCTGTTCTCCTGTTTGTTTATTTCAGTTTCGTTTGTGAACTATGTGATCGAAACTTTTGCCTCTATAATTACATGAGCATGGTTCCCCAAAGAACCTTGGAGTTCAGCTTCTTTTTTTTTTTTTTTTCAAGTTTCTGGATTCTGGTTCTGCTCACAAAAGTTTCTGTCCTTGATTAGGGACAGGTTGGAAAGAATCTCCAGAGAGTCAGTGTGTCACGTCCTAGAGATGCGGCCGATCTGCGAGGCTTCAGCGAGAGCGCCGAATGAAGTCGGACGCATGGCGCGAGGTCCAGGAATCACAGCCGGTAAAGACGAAGAGTATTTCATGACACATTCGCTTTCGTGTTCTCTGATGTAGACGACGGATCGGATAACAAAGCCGAGAGCTACGTTTCTGGTTCTACGGGTTGATACAGACTCTGTGTCTTTCGTAGATTAGCATGCTAAGTGAGCTAGATGACTAGCCAAGCAGTCAAGAGCAGTACAGTCGTATAAGATCATTTTAAAACGTATATTTAAACATGCCGTTTATTTAAATGTACTTTCTGAGGTTGGGTTTTATATGGTCTTATTATATATGCATTTTTTTTTACATATTAAACAAATTAAATTGACATTTCATGTCATTCATATTACATTATATCTTTTTTTGTATATTGATATTTTAATGATTTTAATAATCTTTTTGATCTTTCTGCATTTTTGTGTATAGAATGTGAATATACTATTATTATTATTATTATTATTATAGTTATTATTATGGTTATTATTATGGTTATTATTAGAGAGAGAGAGAGAGAGAGAGAGAGAGAGTGAGAGAGAGAGAGAGAGAGAGAGAGCTTCAGTTAACATAATGATATACTTTCTAATGATGAGGATAACATTTACACACAGATCTGCTGAGTAAGTACTAATGTCAGTAAGAAAGGACAGTGGGAAGGACACACACACACACACACACACACACACACACACACACACACACACACACACACACACACACACACACACACACACAAAAGCAGTTTGACTGATTGCATGTTTTGAGGCTTGGAGGCTTTTTGGCTAACCTAGTCGTCAAGAACTAGGCTGCACACACACACACACACACACACACACACACACACACACACACACACACACACACACACACACACACACACACACACACACACACACACACACACACACACACAAATGAACATATATACTTGTTCTCATAAGCCAGGGCTTAAAAGTTTTAAACATAATCCCTACTGAGATGGGCCACAGCTCCAGTCCCAGCCTTCATGTTCCAGGGCTCTACGACACATTCAGAAATAGTCCTTGAACTTCCTAAAATGGTCTGTAGGAACTTATGCAGGAGCTCAGGAACCTGTTCTGGAACTCAGGAACATGTCTGGAAACCATAATCCTGCTCTGTAATCTAGGACATATTATGGAACACAGGAACTTAGTGTTCTTGACCCCATGTAGTATGAAAGCCAGGAACATGTTCAGGAACTTGGTGTTCGGGTACTTGGTGTTCTGGAACCCACAAAACTGTTCTGAGACTCAGCGATGTCTTCCGGACCCCAGGAAGCTAACCCCTCATTCTGGAACACATGAATTCACCCACTGTTCACCAGAGGAACCAGGATTCATCTGACATCTGAATGGTTTTAGTTCTGTGAAGGTTTGTTTTTTTTAGTTCCTGCTATAGATTTATAGGTATTGTGTAGCAGGAAATATTGGATCATCGGCCGAGGTTTCTGAGCTCTCTCACCCACGCTTGTCTTATTTTTTTAATTTATTTATTTATTTATTTATTTATTTATTTATTTATTTATTTATTTATTTATCTATTTATTTATTTTAGACTATAAGCGATAAGTAAAATCGGCTTCTTATCAGAGGAAGTGCAGCAAGGCCAGAAAAAAGCAGTGCGTTTAAAAAGTAGGTCGTATTTATAACACAAAGCACAAACTCTTCAGTCTCAAACCTCCTGCACACGTCTGAGTGACTCCGTGCTGTAACCATTTAAACCCTCGTCCGCTTTGTGTCACTTCTGTTAAATATTCCTGGTTCCTGATGCGTGCTGGAAACAGGAAGTCATCCAGGAACTGTGTATTTCTCATTCAGGATAATTCAGGAACCTTTTCAGTTCCTCAGATGTTTCTGGAACCTCAATACCTTCCTTGTCTTTATCTTACGAACACATTATACTTAACACTTTACTTTTATTTTTTTTTTAAACGCCTGAATAAAATGTTGTTTTGTATGTTTTGGATTTTTTTCTAAGAACAGACCAATTTAGGAACTGAAGAATGTGGTCGTGAATGTGTTGTGGAATCGTGGCATGTGTTCTTCAACCCACAAAACTATTCCTGGAGCCTTTTCAGGAAACCCATTAAGCTGTTCTGGAATTTAGGAATTTTTATTATTTTTTTTCAGAAACCCAAATGAAATGAAAGAAAAAAGCCTTCGGGAAATACGCTGCTCTCTCCGAACTTACACGAGTCAACTGATGAATGTTAACGAGCAGCGAGTGTGTGCTGATGAATATTAGTGTCTAGTGAGTGTGTGAGTGAAAGTGGGCTGTTAGATTGACAGTTATTTATTTATTTATTTATTTATTTATTTATGTATTTATTTATTTATTTATTTATTTATTTATTTATTTATTTATTTATTTATTTATTTATTTATGTGTTTGTATATTTATTTACGCATTTATTTTGTTTTATGGACATCCGGTAATAACTTGGCCCCCTGCACGGAGACCTTTGAGGCCACCAACAACGCCCTGATCCTGAATTCATAAGCAGTAAGGAGTTAAAATGCATTATATATAAATATATGAGGTGTTGAAGCATTAGCCATGTGGATTTTGGCAATCGGCGGATATTGAGTCACTCCTCAAAAACATTTACCGTAAAGGACTGTGTGTGTGTGTGTGTGTGTGTGTGTGTGTGTGTGTGTGTGTGTGTGTGTGTGTGTGTGTGTGTGTGTGTGTGTGTGTGTGTGTGTGTGTGTGTGTGTGTGTGTGTGTGTGTGTGTGTGTGTGTGTGTGTGTGTGTGTGTGTATGTGGACTCAGACAGAAGCGTAGGTGTTTGGGTGTGATCTGCAGGTCTATTGTTGTCTGTGTGTGTGTGTGTGTGTATGTGTGTGTGTCTGTGTGTGTGTGTGTGTGTGTGTGTGTGTGTGTGTGTGTGTGTGTGTGTGTGTGTGTGTGTGTGTGTGTGTGTGTGTATTGTTAAACCTGTGTGAACACCTGTGCTGTGATGGAATTGAAAACACACTCACACACACACACACACACAGACATACACGCACACACACACACACTCACACACACACACACCACACACACACACACACACACATGCACACACACACGCACACACACATTACTGTACTGTAGCTAACCCAAAATCTTTTTTCATGAACTCAATTCTCATAGATTCATTTCTTCTACTCAGATATTAAACATTCCATGTGAGATTCCATGTGAAGATAAACACCTTCAAATTTGAGATGTTTATGAACAAGAACTTGGAGCATCTCAGAGAGCAGAAATGGGTTTGATATCAACATCAACATTTACTTTGAAGATACAAACATCTGTGTGGGAAAAACAGAGCTTTATTTACGAATATGTCGTCTCTAGTAAACTAGATAGAAACAGAAACAGTTATAAACACTACAAATCCTGAGTGTTTACTTTCATATGAGCTTCATATTAAACACCACTGTGACAAAGACGTTCGATACTGAACATGGACACGACAAAACAAGAGCAAACTCTATATTTTGGCTTCTGGGAGAAAGAGTTCAAATCGAATTAACACAATAAATTTGAAAAAGGTCTCTGTTGCAAAGGGGCGGAAAGTTTCCGGTAAATTTCCAGAAACTTTCCACGCGAACTTTGGAATTTTGGAAATATTCCAAATTGGAAACTTTATGGGAATTTACAGGAATTTATGGGAATTATTTTGAAATATAGGGAAATTTATATAAACTATATCATATACAAACATAAGTAAACATTTTGTTTGGTCATAAGCAGACATGCATGCAAGGTGATACAAATTTTAAAAATGACGTCTTGACTGATTTAACACTAATTACGTTACTAATGTGTTCATTCATGTAATTCAGTTGAATTGAAACAAAAAAAAAAAAAAAAAAAAAAAAAAGGTGAGGCCTGAGAGACTGAATTAAAAACCAGCAGAGCGTTTCATCAGCCGGAAGCTTCATTCTTAATACCTTGATTTTCTCAGGATGACTTAAACACATCATGTCCTGTTCTATGGTATATTATCTGCACTAGATTTTTTAAACCGCAAGCTATTTTTTCTCAAATATTTGATCACGGGGGTGTAACATTCAAATTTCCCCTTAACTCCTGTGGTTAAACCACACTGAAGATCAGCAAAGAAGAACTTTCTATATGAAGGTGTGGGCTAGTAGGAAACTTCATTATGTAGTCAAGAGAAGCTGAGGAGGTCTGGAGATCACGTTCAATAATAAAAAAAAAAACGTTGATTAAAAAAAAAAGATGTTTGAGGAAATCTGAGATTGCAGAAGTTTTTTTTTTTATTATTTTTTTTATTTTTTTATTTTTTGTTTTTATTTTTGACCCAAATGATCCTCATGATCTCCTCCAGCACTAAGTTATTTCTTCATCTAACAGGATGTTTATACTCAACACCCAACACTTGGGACTTTTCCTTCTCAAACCGTCTCAGATAAGGTTCGGTCTTGGCGTACAGGATTGGAAAGATGGGAGTCCAATCAAAACCAAAGTGAAAAGATCTACAAGTCTGCTTTTGGGTCTTCTGTTTATTTGCCATGGTGATGCAGTAATAGCGGTTCTTCGAGGGACATCTTTTCTGTTTATTCTTTTTCATTGTGTTACAAGTGATGCTGGCCTACAAAGCCAAAAACAGACCAGCTCCCTCTTACCTCAAAGCCCTCATCATTCCTCGCACTGCACCCCGCAACCTCCGATCTACCAGCACTGCTCGACTGGTCCCACCATCTCTCAGGGTAAGAGGCAAGTATACTACAAGACTCTTCTCTGTTCTGGCACAAAGGTGGTGGAATGAACTTCCCCTAGAGGTCCGGACAGCTGAGTCACTGGCTATTTTCAAGCGGCGGCTGAAGACCTACTTATTCAGGAAACACTTCAACTAGCACTTCTTTCCTTATCTTTTGCATTTAAAAAAATCCTTTGATACTTTTTCATTGTAACTTTGAACAAATGTTTTAAACTCATGGTATCTTAAGTATGTAACCTAGTGAACCAGCATTAATGTATTCAGTGTTAGAGATTTAAGCACTTATGTACGTCGCTCTGGATAAGGGCGTCTGCCAAATGCTGTAAATGTAAATGTAAAGAAGATGCTTCCATACTGCTCATGGAGATAAAGGTTGGAATGGTCCCGGTCCTTTGGTCCTGTATGTCACATGTCACACCGAGCGCTCACTCCTGTTCTCTGTTTCACCAAATCAGCACCGGTATTAAAGATCCGATTAAACTGAACTTCATATTTATGCTTCTGTTGATGTCATAGACTGTAAGTTTTGCTCTGTGGGTTTGTATTCTTACTAATCAGCTGCCTCTACAAATCCCTGACAACATGCTAAAGTTTGTGGTTAAACTTTGCCTATTGTCCATTTTCGCTTGCTACAGTAACTGCACCTCTGGAGCATCTACGGCTGACTAAAGCGATGATTATAGTTTATTTCCGAGATAAAAATGTAACCCGAACGGTCCTATGAAAGACGAGAGGTTTATAAAGACAGAGTGGAGTAGCGTAACCTTGAACAGCAGCCTGAAGTTGAGTCTTCAGCTTTGATATCTGACAGGACTTCATAATGTAGCTGCTCATTTGGCTGCAGAGTTAGCCTTTTCTGTGTGTGTGTGTGTGTGTGTGTGTGTGTGTGTGTGTGTGTGTGTGTGTGTGTGTGTGTGTGTGTGTGTGTGTGTGTGTGTGTGTGTGTGTGCAGAGGGGACAGCAGGCAAAAACGTTGCTGTCACTTCAGATCAGCAGATGTCCAGGTGAGCGGAGAGCCGGGAGAGAAGCGAGTCTTCAAGGCTGCTCAGCTGCAGCAAGAACCTCCAGGAGAACAAATCAACCTCTGCTGCGTCTCTGTAAACGACCGCAGGCTGAATGACTCGCGCCGCCTCACTGAAGGCCATGACCAAGACAGCGTGAGGTGGGATTTCTCTAAGCACTTCTGCAGATCGGAGAAGATTCTCTAAATGCAGCCGTGACAGATTTAGTCATTTTTTTCTTCTTCTTCTTCTTATCTTCAGTTTGTTTCCATGACGATTTGAGACTCTTGATTTTTTGATATCCACCTGACGTGATGTGGCTGTTTCTACGTCATACAGGAGAAGACGGCGTGATGATCCCGGACTAGTGAAAGTCCGTGTACAGTACGTATGTGCTTTTTCTCAAACGTTACTGTTTCTATAGCAACGACTCACAAAGAAGAGCAAGCGCTTCAGACATGCGTAACTGTCGAGACAATGAAATCTTCTGTGAGGAGATTTCAGAGAGATATTTAACGTTTATGGGAGGAGTCTCCGGGACAGAGGAGTTTACACGCTTTTGTTGCTGAGTAACAGAGAGAGAGATAAAGAGAGGGGGAACAGCTGGCTAATGCTGCTGTAACGGAAGTGATGACAGAAACAAACTTGTAACTGAGGACAACTGCTGTGGTATAAGGGGAACTGAACACTTCCAAATCCAGATAAACCTCTGTGCCATCAGGACGCAGAGGAAACTTCCTCCTTCCCTCTCTGCCTTCCTTCCTTCCTTCCTTCCTTCCTCTCCCTCTCACCTTCTCTCTCTCCCTCTCTTCTTCCCTCTCTTTCTCAGTCTCTCTGTCTCTCTTTTTCCCTCTCTTTCTCTCCCTTTCACTCTCCCTCCCTTCCTTCCTCTCTCTTCCTCTCCCTCCCTCTGTCTCCATCTCTCTCGCTCTCTTCTTCTTTCTCTCTCTCCCTCCCTTCTCTCTCTTCCCCTTCTCTCTCTCGCTCCCTCTCTTCTTCTCTCCCTCTCTTCTTCTCTCTCTTCCCCTTCTCTCTCTCGCTCTCTCTCTCCCTCTCTTCTCTCTCTTCCCCTTCTCTCTCTCGCTCTCTCTCTCCCTCTCTTCTCTCTCTTCCCCTTCTCTCTCTCTCTTGTTCTCTCTCTCACTCACTCTTCATTTGTGTTGTGCACTGTGACTCCGTTGTGCACGATATTTAGCTGATGAGATGGATTTGTTTGCGTGTGTGTGTGTGTGTGTGTGTGTGTGTGTGTGTGTGTGTGTGTGTGTGTGTGTGTGTGTGTGTGTGTGTGTGTGTGTGTGTGTGTGTGTGTGTGTGTGTGTCACCACAACACTCTCTCTTCTTCTGCCTCCGTTTCAGCTTTAGTAACCTGGTGCTTGCTAAAATCCCGTATTAACCAAAAGAAAAAGGTTCAACACCTTATAACATCTTATGTGCTTTGTTTTTATTGTACGTGTGAGTCTTTGTGAGAGAACTTTCACAGTGTATGCGATCTGGTGTTTCTTGTGTATGTTCAAAGATGAAGCAGCACCAATACGTTCTCACATCACCACTGAAACAATGGGTCCTAAACTGATATTTTGGTCTGTTTTAAGTCGATCTGCACTAATTTTATCGAGTCCGTAAAAATGTTATGTCCAGTTGCAGAGAAAATATCTTACCATCTTAAATAAAAAGACATTACGTAATGATTCTCATCATGAGATTATTAGAAATATTTCATTATTCATTTTTGTTGATTTTGTTGTCAAATCATGTTTGAAAATGTTCTCTTTGTTTTGATGTGGTGACGGAGCTCGAATACCTCAAATAAATGTCTAGGGTGAAATTTATTTAAAAAAATATTCAGTTCGAATCAATTCAAGTTTATTTGTATAGCACTTTTTACAGTAGACATTGTCTCAAAGCAGCTTTACAGGAGATAAACATAGAGCAGAAGGTAAACATAATTAATGATAAAGGAAATAACGAATAATAAAAGTAAAAAGATTTTATTCTTAGGAGTTTTTTACAGGGTATAGATAGATAAATAAATAGATAGATAGATAGATAGATAGACAGATAGATAGATAGATAGATAGATAGATAGATAGATAGATAGATAGATAGATAGATAGATAGATAGATAGATAGATAGATAGATAGATAGAGAATCTGAAAATTCATACATCAGCTGAAATCCCCCCAAAAAAAACATGAAACAGAGAAAGTTTGTCAATCGTAAATGCAAACATTTAAATCCTGGGTTTTATTTAATAAACAATTATAGTCATTTTCTCTGATTGGTGCTTTGACATTTTTGGTCACTGTGTACAAAACAAAAAGTGAATTTTCAGCAGATATATATAGAACTATATAAACGTTATTTTCTCACACATTTAGAAGAGTAAAGGAGACTGCCGAGCTTTCAGACATCACAATCATTAGTGAAGCGGAAAAGGAAAAGAAGAAAAAATACAGAAATTTTCCCTTTTCTGAATTCCGTTTTTTTTTTTTTTTTTTTTTTTTTTTGGCTTAGATTCAGGCAATTTTAATTACTTCTGCTTTGGCTTGATCTGCCTCCTAAATATGTATAGCTTGTTGTTTTATTTTTACGTTTGATGTCTTGCTTCCAAACCTCTGCAGTCGTGTTTCCTGCCCAGAAGAGAAGTAGACATTGTGTAAAAGTTTGGCACTGATGTGTTTTTTCTAGCTGTATAAACGTCTGGATGCTCCGTGGGTCTGTATGAATTTGTGACAGAAACACATCCTGAAACAAGCCTGAACTCAGCTGAGCATGACGGAGTGACGCTGTCTTATATACATACACACACACACACACACACACACACACACACACACACACACACACACACACACACACACACACACACACATCAATCTGTCACACTCTGATCGCTGCAATATAAACCTATCAACTGCCAATTAGTCTAGCTGAAGCCTGCACGCAGCACACACGAGGAACACGATGACTGATTTATTTGTGTCTTTCAACACACACACACACACACACACACACACACACACACACACACACACACTTGCTTTACACACTAGGATCCTTCTTTTATTTTACTTCTCCTCACCCCAACACAAGGAACTTCTCTTTCCTTTACAGACATACTCACATACAGTATCAGCCGCCCCCCTCCCACACACAATGCATGCACACACACACTGTATGCACACACACACACACACACACACACACACACACACACTGTATGCACACACACACACACACACACACACTGTATGCACACACACATCCCTTTAAAACTCATAAGCACAAATATTCTAGGATCCTATTTTTATTTAACTTCTCTTTTACACACACACACACACACACACACACACACACACACACACACACACACACACACACACACACACACACACATGCTGAGTGAGACAAGCTTTCAACTTTTCCATAATCTTGTAGTGTGTTTTGCACATGTTTAAGTACGTGTGTGTGTGTGTGTGTGTGTGTGTGTGTGTGTGTGTGTGTGTGTGTGTGTGTGTGTGTGTGTGTGTGTGTGTGTATCCTCCCTGCCTGCAGGCCGGTTCTATGTGAGCTGTCACACACCTGCAGTGGAACAGCAGCTCGAGCCCTGAGGGAGAGTTGTAATGTGATGGAGGAACTCCTGGTTTATGATAATCGTCACGTCTGTCTCGGGAAATGAGACGCAAATGACTACATATCTTGGAATGGCTTGTTTTTCCTTTTCACTCCTCACTCCTGTGTGTGTGTGTGTGTGTGTGTGTGTGTGTGTGTGTGTGTGTGTGTGTGTGTGTGTGTGTGTGTGTGTATGCATGTGTGTGTGTGTGTGTGTGTGTGTCTTCGTTGTATCTGTAACGTCTCTCCTTTTCACACAAAAACACTACTAATAAGGATTTATTCTAAAACAGAAGCAGAAGCTGGTGAACTGGTGAGTGAGCGGAGATACCAGTGGAATCATGTACGGTAATGTTACATAGGAAGCCGTCTGTACTCAGGATAAATACACAGCTTTAGTATAAATAATAGTCTAATAATATAATATGGTATAATGTGGTATAATAATAAAGGTAGGATCTGACCACTGTTGTTAAATTCTAATCCCAATGCGGAGGAAAAACTCAGCAGCTGCTGCTCAAGTCGCTGCTCCTCTGGGGTGAGTGTTTCACACAAGAAGACATACGACAACCTCAACCTCAGAAAACAACTGTCATTCAACACATGGGGGGGGGGGTGAGAGATAGACAGGCAAGAGAGAGAGAGAGAGAGAGAGAGAGAGAGAGAGAGAGAGAGAGAGAGAGAGAGAGATACACTCAATAGAGAGAGACAGGCAAGAGAGAGAGAGAGAGAGAGAGAGAGAGAGAGAGAGAGAGAGAGAGAGAGGAGGGAATCATACAATAGGAAATAGCTTTCCTCTCCCTCCTCCCTCCCTCCTCCCCTCCCTCCCTCCCTCCCTCCCTCCCTCCCTCCCTCCCTCCCTCTTTTTCCTTCCTTTCCCTCTCCCTCTCCTTTTCTCCCTCTCTTTTCCTTTCTTTCTTTTTTTCTTTCCCTATCTCTCCTTTTCCTCCCCTCCCTCCCTCCTTTTTTCCTTTCTCTCTTCTCTCTCTGCTACTCTCTCTCTCTCTTGCTTCTCTCTCTGAGGTTGAAGAAGTGCTACTTTTATTTTCAGGAAGGAAACACATCTGTGGAACAGCAACCAGCAACAGACGAAAAAGCGGAATCCTTGTCGGGAACTGTTAAAGATAGATGTCCAGCGTTCCTCACACCCTCACACACACACACACACACACACATACACACACACACACACACCCTCACACACACACACACACACACCCTCAAACATACACACACACACACACCCTTTTGTGCCACTTCCCCACAGTTTCCATGAACACACTCTGAAATAAAGTCGTGTGTTATTGAGTAAATAAATGTTTACACACCGAACACACGAGGCAGAAGGAACGTCTCCGCAGCTGGATCACCGCAGGACAAAACGTCTTTACATCTCTGTGGACATGACAAACACAGCAAACAACACAAAACACTCAGAGAAAGGCGCTCTAACGTCACACACCTCCCTATGGCACATACTGTACCTATAACATCCTGAACCATGGGATACTTCAGGAGTTTATCGTTATTTACTTTGTACTTTCATTCACATAATTATTAATGCGCTAGACGACACCGGTGTGGTTTTCCTGCGGACATTTAGAGTTTATTTTCTACGTCCTCCATCTGTTTTCACATCTGCATTATAGTATTTATGTATTATTACATATTTAATCATACAGCCATCATCACCAGATTATTACAGCGTGCTCTGTTCTGATTGGTCAGGACGTTCTGAAGTAAGGTCGGCTTTAACGGGACTTCCTGTACTAGAGATCCAAAAACTAGAACTTTTCTTTAAGGAGATTATCTCCAGCGTTAGCAGAAGGTTTGGCGGTTTATTTATTTTTTTGTCTTGTCTGTAAGAGTCTGGTAAGGGAACGAATATCCTCTGGGTACTCCGGTTTCCTCCCCCGGTCCAAAGACATGCATGGTAGGTTGATTGGCATCTCTGGAAAATTGTCCGTAGTGTGTGTGTGTGTGAGTGAATGAGAGTGTGTGTGTGCCCTGTGATGGGTTGGCACTCCGTCCAGGGTGTATCCTGCCTCGATGCCCGATGACACCTGAGATAGGCACAGGCTCCCCGTGACCAGAGAAGTTCGGATAAGCGGTAGAAATTGAATGAATAAATGAAAGAAAGTAATTTCGTTCCTTCCGGAATATTCTGTAGTTAAGAAGAAGCCTTTATTTGTCTGCGTTACATTACAACAGAGTGAAATTGTTTTCTTCGTATATTTCAGCTTGAGTTCAGTGCACAGGGTCAGCCATAATACAGAAAGAATTAAGGGCCTGGCTTGAGGGCCCAAAACTTTCAGCCTGCAGACCTTTGACCTTCTGATCATTGTTGATCAAGTGTTAAACCCAAAGACCAGGAGTATGAGTTCACATGTTCTCCCTTGTGTGCTGTCACATCTGGGCTTTGTATCCATGTCAGGTTCTCCTCAAATAAACCATCGTTCGTCTCGATCCCTGCACTCGGGTCAGCTCGATCATACCAACGTGACAACAACTAGCTGAGATCGTGACTTGACTTCATTTATACATTCATGTTTAGCCTTTAAACTCTCACTCCAGACCAAGAAAAGTTCAATGCCATTAAAATAGATCTCAAGCCAGGCATTTGAGGCTCCAAAGCCTTCTGTTTTACTTCAGTGTTTTTAGGTAACACTTTATTAAATACCTTTAAACCTTCCTGTATTTATTTCCTACGGCTTATCGTGGTACGTGTCATTATTAACGATTTAACATCACTACACTACAGTAGACCATCGATATCAAGCTCGAGACGTTCGCTCCGTCGCCAAGTCATTCGACCTCACCGCGTAAAGAAATGCTAAATAAACGGAAAGCTACATTTCACTTGTCGCCATGTCACCGAAAGAAGCTGACGTTCGATCGGGCGTTCAGTTATGATGTGTTGTCACCTGTTTCAGGATTGAAACACAAAACTACGCAAATTTTTATGAAACGATGACTTCAACACAAAGCGCTTTAGAAACCTCTCAGGCTTACAAGGTACATAAGAATCACACGTTACATAAAAAGCAAAAGGCTTCTGCAAATCCACAAATGTTTCCTCTAACGTTTAGTCAGTTTCACTTCTACAAACTGACCTCAGTCGTAAGTAACAGCGGTGAAGCTACGACGGTTGAAATTAATTCCAATTTGCAGCAAGATCTCATTTCTTTTCTGAAAATCTTGAGGTGAAATTAACACGGGTTTTTTTTTTAGGCAAGGAATCAGCAAATACACAAAATGTGGTTTGTTAATCATAGTTTCCTTTTGCTCTAAAAAAAAACAACAACAACAACAAAAAAAACCCTGTACTTTTATGGTTCGTATATAAACATCGTTAAAAACAAAGAGAACGTTTTCATGGTCTGCGTGTGTATCGTATCGGTCTGGGTTTTGCTCCTGTTGTTATCGTTACTGCTATACGCTTACATCATCTAACACAATTAGACTCTTAAATGGCTCTTATCTGATGCCCTGCAGTTACAGTCTAGTCATTTTTATGGCCACGGCACTGATAACGGCTCGATAATCACTGCTTAGAAAGAGAAAGAAAGACAGAGACATGATGTGAGCTGGACTGAAGCGTAAAACCGACAGCCGATAAGATAAACACGCCCTGTGAGACAGAGCTGGTGTTTTGCTGTAAGTCACCCGGACCAGACAGGTGTAGTTATGGCTGGATGTCTCATGTTCTGTCTGGACTGGTCTGATTGTTGTCGGAGCGACTTTCAGTTAAAAGAAAATAACACACACACACAAAAAAAGCAAACAAACACACGGTGACACACAGACAGCGGAGTTTAACACACTTTATACAACTGGGATTATTAATTACATTTGACTCGAGGCCAAAATTCTCTGCTTCCTCCTCCTCACACAGCTCTGTCTATCACACGTACTTCACATGTGAACCTTTTCACTACAACACTTTTTTTTCTCACATAGTGCATTTGCTTTTATTTTCACTTCACGTCAGTTTTTGCATCCCCCCCCATTCGATTTTCTCACGCAGATCGTACTTTTCGATGCTTGTAGCACGTTTAAAAGCAGCTTCCTGTCTGATTTGTGCAGTTTTATTCGCAAGATCGTGTATGAAAATCATGATCTTGTGTAGAACGGAGACAAAACCATGCATGCTCGGACTGTCTCGGGAGCAGGGGGTTATTAAAAAAACTCCTACACAGAGTGCTTTAAAAACCATAAGGGTTTATACTATAGAGTCACCTAGAGGGCATTTGTTTACTAACAAGAATGGTCCTATCCTATCCAAGAATGGCATCCTATCCAAGAGGGCACTTCACATAATGTTTATGTTAATGATACCTCACATCCTAAACATACCTCAAGACCTGAAGGGCACTTCATGATGTTTTCTTAGATTTAGCTGCATCCTAGTTGGCACTTCCGGATGTTTTCTCACACGTTAGAGCACCTAGAGGGCATTTAATCAGGTTTTCCTACCAGTGTGTTCATCCTTGTGGGCACTTTCTAATGTTATTACATTTAATCATGTGTTCTTAAATGTATGAGTACATAGGGGGCACGTCATGATGTTGTCTTATCTGTAGTTGCATCCTAGGGGGCAGTTCTTGAGGTTGTCTTATTTTTTGGGGCACCTAGAGGCTACTGCATGACATATTTTCCACCTAATGGGCAACCGTGAGAGAGGGCTATCGTGTTTTAATGCACATAACGAGGGATGTGGTAGCCTAGTGGTTAAGGTGTTAGACTACTGTACCAAGCGGAAGGTTGTGAGTTCTATTCCCATGTCCACCGCTGGGCCTCTGAGCAAGGCCCTTAACCCTCAATTGCTCAGTTGTATAAAAATGAGATAAAATGTAAGTCTCTCTGGATAAGGGTGTCTGCTAAATGCTGTAAATGCATTTTTTACTCACATTTTTGAAAGTCTTGTAAATCTTTATGGCATTTCTCTTGCCATATCACTACATACCACATACAGTACAGTATATCTACAGTAACTGCACCTTATGTTAACCGTTTTCTCTAGTGGGGAAAGTTAATGTCATTTTTAATAAAAGAAAGCTTTTTTTGTAAAGTGTGTGTGTGTGTGTGTGTGTGTGTGTGTGTGTGTGTGTGTGTGTGTGTGTGTGTGTACATTCAGACCACAATAGGTAAGCAATGAATGACTGACTGTGTGTGTGTGTGTGTGTGTGTGTGTGTGTGTGTGTGTGTGTGTGTGTGTGTGTGTGTGTGTGTGTGTGTGTGTGTGTGTGTGTGAAAACATTCATACCACAATAGGCAAGCAATGAATGACTGTCTGTGTGTGTGTGTGTGTGTGTGTGTGTGTGTGTGTGTGTGTGTGTGTGTGTGTGTGTGTGTGTGTGTGTGTGTGTGTGTGTGTGTGTGAGAGACACTCAATAATAACATCTAATTAGACAGAAAATATTTGCACTATTTTCTGGGTGGACTGATGTGTCAGAACAGACAAAGGCCCATTTCAGGACAACAGTCTCATATACCTGGCCCACACACACACACACACACACACACACACACATACACACAAACTCTCTGTCTCTGTCTCGTTCTATGTGATCTTTGCTGAAGTTCCACCTATGATTGAAGAAAGAAAGAGAGAGAGAGAGAGAGAGAGAGAGAGAGAGAGAGAGAGAGAGAGAGAGAGAGAGAGAGAGAGAGAGAGATGAAAGTGTCTTCTGGGCCTTACCCCACTCCCTGATTGTGAAACCCTCCTGACTGTGTGTCCTGACGTTGCTGTTCCCTCCTGTGCTGCCGATCAGAACTACACCCAACATTTGAAATCCTGCTTGTGGTTTGAAAGTTGTTTCAGTGCCACCCATGTGGCCATAAAGGAGAAGAGAGACACGGTACAAAGAGGAACTGTGCACACCAAGAGTTTCTGAGGTTTCCTTTATCTGAGGAATACGAGGACATGAACAATGTTTCACTGTGTTGTTCCTAGATCATCTGGATCTGATCCGGGTTCGGTTTAATTTGCATACACCGTTCCAGAAATCTAGATCTTAGTCCGATCTAAAGCCTAAACTGGACCTGGATCAGATTTATTTGAATATCCGATCATGGTTCCTAGATCAAGCTTAATCAGACTGTTATAGTCTGATATCTATATTAACTTCGGCCCGTCCGTGACGTTGAGCTTGAGCTGTCCCTAGTCCCCCTGTCCCTAGATCAGCATCCGTTAATTTAATATGCATAATATCTTGGACAGGGAATGGAATCAGACAAACTGCTTCCAAATTATTACCCCAGATGTGGGTAGTGTCTGATCTAGTCTGATCTAAGAGTAGTTATATCAAATAAAGACAGAGCATGTGAAGCGGAGTGAACTGTTCCTGGATCGGCTCGATACTCTATTCTCGTACGTTCACGTGCCGTTTCAGTTATGTTAAACCACAAACATCTACTCTGGACACACGCTGCACACCAGAAATCCCTGCATGTCAGCTCCATAGCGCCCCCTACGACATTTAAAGCAGTACAACAGCAGCGTCATTTCTCAGACATATTTCCCAACCTTTCTCCTAAATGCAACAATATTCTGTTTACCTGTTTACACTCTGAGTTCTGGCTCTGATCTTTCCCCATTTCACTGTGTGTGACAGTCAGATCTAAACATCACACTGTCATCTCAGGCTGTCGGCTTTGACTCATCACTTCATAGTTGTCCATTCATTTCTGGTTACAGGGTTGCAATACATTCAGGCAAATTTACTGACTGTGCGTTGTTATTGCATCTCTGAAGATATCTCTGCAGATATGAATGCTTGCTTGGTTGTGTGGGGGGAGAGGTTGGGGTTTGGGGTTATGTTCTTCTATCTTATTGACAGTTTGGAATTTGTGGGAACATTCGACTGTTTGTGTATATATATATATATTTTTTTTTTAATTTCCATTTCTTTTTCTTTTTACAAAATCTGCAGCCTTTATTTACTTATTTGTTTTTGGTTTTAATGAAATTATTTTGAACTTTTTTAAATGAAGAGTTGGGGTCGGGTTCAACAGGTAAAGCACAGTATTAATTAGCTTCATTAATAATTATGTCAATCGTCCTCATAATGACGGTATGAAAAACGTATGCATGCGTGCTTATACTGTATGTGCGTGTGTGTGAGTGTGTGTGTGTGTGTGTGTGAGTGTGTGTGTGAGTAACAACCGATGAATATTAATATAAAGCAACGGTTGTTGCCCTTTGAACCAAATGAGTAAAGTTCCAAGAAATTAGTGTGTTGACTTGTTTCCCCTTTTTATAAAAAAATTCTTTCTCTCACTCTCTCTCTCTCACACACACATGCACACACACACACACACACACACACACTCACACACAGAGCATATACAGATCTGTGGTTTGTGGTCTTCTGCATATGTGCATACATTGACCTTCTGTGGAAATAGGAGTTTGGTTCAAGTTCTTTTGAATGTCCAATAAAAAGCAAGCCCACGCTCGCTGATAGGAAGAAACAATTCTGAAGAAAAGCATTCCTGCTTCAACTTTATCACACCATCATACACTTTCTCTCAGTCTTTCTCTCTCTCTCTCTACGTTTTGCTCAGAACATGTGAGCCACTACTGTGAGAAACATCAAACCCAGACTGAATATTTAACACTGATATTTGTCTTTTGACTAGTAATGAGAGGAAATGGTACGTGAATCAGTCTTGTGGGTTACGGCGGAGACTTTAATTTAACTTTTAATTCAACTCCTCTGGATGTTCTGCAGCAGATGGCTGACTTAAATCCATGTCACCTTTTCCTTCCTTCCAAACATTTGCTTTTCCAAAGCTCAAGTGTGCTGAAAGATTGCTCGTGCTCGTGTAACACGTTGTGACCCTGTACTTTCCTTTTGTCAGAAAAAACATCTTGTAGCAGAACTAGCTAACATTTGCAAAGAAAAACAGACAAGTAAGAAAGCTAAAAAATGTATAAAAAAAAGAAAAAAAAAGTGAGGCATCGTTAGCTAAAAACAGATGAGCCGAGCTAGCAAAGTAGTTAACATAGCAAATGGTTCTTTTCGCATGCTAGGCTAAACAAGAAACTGTGTTAATAGAGATGATTTTTCGACAAATAAAGATGAAGCAAAATCCAAATGATTCTGTAGACTGAAGCACCAAAAAAAAAACACAATAAATATCTAGCAAACATGTTTGCAATGTAAACTGGCAAGTTATCAAATTTCAGGTGAACTAACATGCTAACAACAAAAATGTAGCAGACGCCAGAGCTTTTGCTAAGCTGCTAAACTAATACGTGTACGACAAACATAACGTGTTCTTACGTGGCGACTACAAGCTTTTTCCAGAGCTTTATAGAATATCAGTCTCTCCCTTTGTGTAAAATGATGACAAACTCATGCTATTTGACTCCATAATATATAGTGACCGTTTATTATATAATCGTAACTCGACGTTCTCTGGTTAAAGATGACTCTTTTCCAATAAGCCTGAGTCATCGACCTTGACTAAAATTACTCATTAGCCTTGACTAGCTTGTTAAATTCAGAAGCTATCCAGGCTAGACAATATTTCCACTGTTCCACAATTAGCATATTAGCAAGCTAGCTAATGCGGATTACCGTAAAGAGTCTTTCTAGGCAGTGTAAGATAAGACAATCTGCTTTAAAGCGCTTTTCTTTTCCTCCTTACTGTACTTGAAATGAGCTTAGCAAATAAAGCTCATTTGTTTGATAGCTAGATAACATAGTTACAGCAACCGGTTGCAAGTCACTTCACTGCATGCTTTATACCAAATATAACCGTGTAGGTGACAGTCAAAATGCAGCCAGTCTGTGATTTTTAAAAAAAATATGGATCTTTAATAAAGTTTAAGTTTAAAATCATTCGTTCTTGACATTTTTTTTTTGCTGGAATACGATAAATACGATAAAGGCGTAACCATGGACTCGACCAATTATCTAGGTGTCTCGTTGATGCATCTCTGGTTTCACCTCCTACACATCATTCTAAAGCATTTTTATTACACAACTGATGAGTATGTTTTTTTTTTTTAAATCTTCTTCTTTTGATATCTATCCAAAACGCCTTCGTTCTCTAGGAACTCTATAGACAGTTCTCATATTTCCAGGCTCCTGATGCATGCATGAAACAGAGAATGTGTGTCATGTGTGCATGCGTGTGTCTATGTGAATGTTTAGTTGAATTCCCTCATCAGAGACCCTATAGACTGCAATACTTCTCTTGACCCAAATCTTCAAATCTTTATCTTTCGCCAGATCTCATCGTCTCATCATCCAGTGCATGAGAACGAGAGTCCGTGTAGGAGGATAGTTCCAGTATCTGACTGCTCTGACCGTCAAGAGTTTTGAGAAAGGAGCTTTCTAGGTATTGTTTTTGTTACTGGTTTTCATGACTGTGCCTAGAGACACCTGAAACATCTCCATATAAGATGTCAGTACCACGGCTTGGAGTTGAATTCGGGATTCTGATTGGTTAAAGGTTGTTGATTCATTTTCTGTGATTGCAGGACAGACAGTTTATAGTAATAATTCTCTCTCTATCTCTCTTGCTCTCGCTTTCTCTCTCGCTCTCGCTCTTGCTTGCTCTCTCTCTCGCTCTCTCTCTCGCTCTTGCTCTCTCTTTAATTTCTGTTTCTATAGTAACAGCTCATGTAATCATTAGTGTGAGAAAGCTGCTTTTCAGGAGATTTATGGAAGGAGCCTCCAGTGTTCCGTCTTCTGATGATTGTCCAGATTAACCTTCTGATGATTGTCCTGAGGAACACAGAGGACGCTGGTGTTGCTTTGTCTCCCCCTGCTGGTGATTTGTGAGAAGTGCTACCATCCGAAAATGCTTAGAGAATTACTCTTTCTTTCTTTCTTTCTTTCTTTCTTTCTTTCTTTCTTTCTTTCTTTCTTTCTTTCTTTCTTTCTTTCTTTCTTTCTTTCTTTCTTTCTTCAAGGTTGCAAGGAACCTCTGAGCACAAGATGTTGGGCACCCTGGATGAGTTCCCAAGCCATCGCAGGACACAATCACACACACTCACACACCAATTCACACATACTGACAAACTTAAAGGTGCCAATGAGCCAACAGTTTTTGTTTTTTTTATTCCTGCCTCTACAATGTGTTTGCATATTTTCCTTGTGCCTTGTGGTTTTCCACCATGTTTTCTGGTTTCCTCCCCAGTCCAAAACCATGTTATGTTGGTGACTGGAATCTCTAAATTGTCAGTGTGTGATTGTGCCCTGTGATGGGTTAAAAACCATGTCCAGGGTGCGCCCCCCACCCCCCAGTGCTAAAGGAAAAGGAAGGATGGATATCTAATTCTTAAAAACTGTAATAACCCTATAGAGCATGAGAACTTAAATCTTATAAAAAGTTATCATGAAAACATTGATGATTAAATAGTCAAAATTGAGTTTTGTGGATATTAATGAAAGAATTTCTACTAATTAGCTTAATAATCAAAGCGAACAGGTGGTGCAAGGAAAGAAGCTCTTCAAAAGAGAACTCTTTTCACTTTACAATAGATGATGTGACTGCAGTAGTGATGTGCAGACTCGCTCTCCTGGGAAAGGAAGTAAACAATAATAGAGTGAGACAGTGATGCCATGGATGTTTCGAACCTTTATCACCTTTGATGTATTTATAACCCCGGTGCAGGTGTGTGGGATGGAGAGTCACACACTAAATGCAGAGACTGCGAAAGTTACCTGTGGGAACTGGCTGTGTGTTTACAGACACATCAAGCACAGCTTTAAACATATTAAAGCTGTACAGGTTTATTACAGGAAGGTCACAGCTTTCTTTTTCTTCACCTATGTGCATTGCAAGGAGAAATGATTTACACCTACAGTATGTGGTCACTGTAAAAAATATAAATCTATGGAAGTATAGAAATAAACATAAGATGAAAAAAAAACATCAAATGATGGTGTTTCATTTAATATATATGTGTGTGTTTTTTGGTTGCCATTTTCCTTCAACAGTGCTTGTGTGAAATTATTAGGCTATGCATTTATCATTATTATTATTATTATTATTATTATTATTATTATTATTATTATTATTATTATTATTCCATAGATTTTATATAATATATTCATAAAGCCCTGCTACTATTAAATCAAATAAACAGTAAAATCACTGATTCATTATTTTTTTTTAAGTTTTTATTATTATTATTATTATTCATAATACCGTCTTTAACTTTGTAGAACTTTTTTGTAGAATATTTTCTCATCATCTCATTTTCTACCGCTTATCCGAACTTTTCGGGTCACGGGGAGCCTGTGCCTATCTCAGGCGTCATCGGGCATCAAGGCAGGATACACCCTGGACGGAGTTGTAGAATATTTTTTTAAATATTATTGTTGTTGTTGTTGTTGTTGTTGTTGTTGTTAATAGTAATAATATTTAAAATGGTGGAAATATAAGAAAATAAAAATACACTAAAATAAACTATGATTCGTTTTTGAATCACATTATTTTTATTTTGATTGATTTAATAAAAAATAAATACAATTCTGTCCAGTCAAAGTACTTCATATTTGGGTTGTTTTTATTTAGTTATTTATTTATTTATTTATTTATTTACTTACTTACTTACTTACTTGATTAAATGTATTGTATTTGAACAGAACGCACAGATTGCCCTGACAGTAAGAGGCGAGGAAGGACAGAGTGATGAAGTTTTATTTTTCAGTTCCCACGGGTCTGTGAGCTGCTCACCGCGCTGTCACCACCTCTCAAACTCACCTGCTGTAAAACACAAAGCTGTAGCGTGTTAACTTTCCCTCGCCTTACACTCCTGCCATCATGCGCATTACTGCACCAATCCAGGCACTAAAAAGGACCAGAATCCACCCAATGCACCTTTATAAGTCGAGCTGCGCACGTTCACTTTCCACTTCAGACAGCAAGGTGACCAAACAACAACCTTGAACCGCGAATTCACTTCAACGTAACAAACCTGGGGATTGTTTTTCCCTTCAACTTTTTTTAATCTTCTTGTGTTATTGTATAATCGTTTCCTGAGAAAGATGCGCGCTCTTGGTTTGATCACGTTCATGGCTCTGGCTGCTTCTCTTTGCGCGCTCCCGCGGCACTTCATCCAGGATCTTCCCAAGCGAGCGGCGGGTTCTGATCTCGAGTTCTCTGGTAACGGAGCAGACGAACCGGTTAGGGGATCAGTACGAGTGGTTAAAGTGAGTCCACACTTTCTGCGCCATTCCCCGGGTCTGCTCGGGAAACCCACACAGAAGCGATCCCCGTTTCCAGCCTTCCTGAACCTGGGTCGCCCCGAACCTTCTGTGCACGCGCGCGCACCTGCAGCGTCACTCTCTCACATGAGCGCAGGCTACACCGGCGTCGACGTCAGGAAGAGACAAGGTCTGGAGATGTGGCAGAGGGTGATGCAAAAAAGCGAGCCGAGAAAAGAGATCCTGTCTCTGCCATTTAACTCCAAAGATGCGGAAACGCAGAGCTGTGCGGCGCTGCCTTTCACCCAGGTAACATCGATCCTCACACAGTACAGATGTCTGTTCCTTATTTATTTTTCATTATTACCTACAAAAATGTTGGGTTTTTGTTTTGTTTATTTTTTTTAGCACTGATTCGCTTTAGAAAACTCGGACAGAAAAATCACACGATTCTTTTGTGATGTGTTTTTTAGACACTTTACATGTTGGTTGACTACTACTACTACTACTACTACTACTACTAATAATAATAATAATAATAATAATAATAATAATAATAATAATAACAATAATAATAACAACAACAACAATAATAATAATAATAATAATAATAATAATAATAATAATAATAATAATAACAATAATAATAATAACAATAATAATAACAATAATAATAATTATTATTATTTAACATTTTTCCCTACATAGTAATTTGTCGTTTTTTTTAATCACATGATTAATTTATTATTTTTACATACCACGGGTTGTTATCATGACGTCACACGTGTTTACTTGTGTTCTTGTTGTGAAATTTCAGGGCATAACATGTTGAGATGTGCCACGTGTGACATTTTATTTTTTATGTTTGTATTTATTAGGCTTTAATGTGTATTATGTCTTCTTCGTCTTCTTCTTCTTCTTCTTCTTCTTCTTCTTCTTCTTCTTCTTCTATTATTAGTATTATTATTGTTAGTAGTAGAAGTATTATACTTATTATTATTATTATTAGTAGTAGTAGTATTGTTATTATTATTATTATTATTATTATTATTATTATTATTATTATTATTATTATTTAATGACGTAAACCTTTGTGTTTTCACAGCGGATAACGGAGGAGGGCTGTGAGTCTATCACCGTTCCCAATAAACTGTGTTTCGGTCAGTGCAGCTCAATGTTCGTGCCGCCTAACGGAGGATCCAACCTGCACCGCGGAGGTCCGTCCTGCTCGCGCTGTGGGCCGTCCAGAGCGCGCACCGTGCACGTGCCCATGCGCTGCGGGTTGCAGGTCCGAGAAAAGATCGTGATGTTGGTGGAGGAGTGCAAGTGTGAAACCGGAAGAGAGGAACAGAAATCTGATAACTTGGGCATGCATTTATAACCAGCAATGTGTGTAAGAGAGAGAGAGAGAGAGAGAGAGAGAGAGAGAGAGAGAGAGAGAGAGAGAGAGAGAGAGAGAGAGAGAGAGAGAGAGAGAGAGAGAGAGAGAGAGAGAGAGAGAGATATGACAGATGACAAGAGCGCTTATTCGCAGAATTCTACCTCGAGAGAACCATAGTAGGTTTTTTTGATCGTTTTTTTTTTCAGTTTGATTTTCCAAACTGAATCTTTATCCAAACGACCGCTTGATTATTCCAGCGGAATATTTTACTGACATGTCATTGCACGTTTGTACCGAGTGGTGTCGCTGTTGCATTCTTGTACCTGACAGAGAACCATAAAGCAACTTAGTTTTGTTTAATCTGATGTCTGTTGAGTTTTTCTTGAATGGGGTCAAGTCCAATTTAATAAGTATATTTTTAATTAGCTGCACATTTTTAAGTTCTCAGGGTGCAAACATATCACTTAGTCCCATGACTATTTATTTTATTTAACAGACAATAATATTAATGGTCTTCATAATTATGGCTTAGTCATTATACTGTACACAACTGCACACATGCTGGTTTCAGTCTCGTTTTAAATAGGATTTAATGGATTTGAAATATTGATATTTATTTAGTTATTTTTTTACTTTCATATGTTAAACACTGTTTACAACTCCAGCAGAGTTTGTAGATATTTCACCCATGATATAAAACTATTTTTTGAAATGTAATGCTAAAAACTAACAAACGTCCTACAGCTGATTCCCAGGATTATAACAGTATATCGACTCCTATTGTCATCCTAGCCATGTAAAGATAATCACTTAGTTACATAGTTTAATATAATATTAAACTAAACTAATATATAAATATATATATAAAATTCATAACTCATAATAATTCATAATAGATCATTAGTTGTGACACTTTCAGTGGGATGGCACTTGCAGCCTATTTTACATTTGGCTTTCAATCAGGAAGAAATTCTATTAGACTTCAATACAACATTAAATATCTTAAATGCAACCCTTATTCAAAATGCGCGCGCGCGCACACACACACACACACACACACACACACACACACACACACACACACACACACACACACACAGACCAATGCTTTAACGCTCTCTCTCTTTCACTCTCTCTTACACACACACACACATACACACTGATGCTTTAACTCTCTCTCTCTCTCTCTCTCTCTCTCTCTCTCTCTCACACACACACACACACACACACACACACACACACACACACACCCTAAATGTGCCCTTTAATTGTGTAAAGTTTAAGGGGGAGTAAACATGGTTGTTTGTTCCCCTCCCTCGTTGTGGCCTATCTGTTCTACATAATCGCTCTTTTCAGGCCTGTGGGAATGACTGGCCTCCTATAGGCCCAGCTGCCCTCCAGCCTTCTGAAGAAGAAAGAAGAAGACCATTATTCATAGCTTCTTTCTGGCACCTGGAGCGGGGAAAAGTTTTTTTTTTGTTGTTTTTTTTTACTCATCCTATATGAAATGCGCTCGAGGGAGAAAAACAAGGGCTCGCTTTACATCGCCTTGGCAACCGTTCAAGATCAACCGCTCGAGCGGCCATTTGCATGACGGAGGCAATCAAAATGGCGCCGTTAGCATTAAGAGCTAATAACAAACACACACTAAACCTGCTCTACGGCTCATTATATTATATTATATTATATTATATTATATTATATTATATTATATTATATTAGTTAGTCACCTCACAAACAATAACGCTGTTACACTGTTTACATCCTCGTATTTGTGTTAAAGTCAGAGTTAAAAATGAATGAATTATAAATTTATAAGCAGAACAAGAGCTCAAGAAATGACTGATTCTAATCGAGGTTTGTTTGTTTGTTTAAATGAGATGTTTATGATCACAAACAACTGTTAGGTTCTATTTTTGTTTAGTGTGTAAATAAGATAAATCACAGGTTTAGGACGTGTAGTTATTAATTAGTTTAATATTATATTTAATCACAGAGATGTTTCTAGCGTAGCTTTGTTATTAATAATATTCCTGGGGGAAAAAAAGAGATAAAAATACTTATTTGTAGAGCAGACCTTATCTAAACTGGCTACATTTTTAAACAGATTTCTGAGAATTATATGATAGTGCAACATTCAGTCATATGTTGTGTTAAAAGTGGTTGTGTGTGTTACTGCGTGTGGCTCATTAAATGATTCCAATGACGTGAGCGCGCTTAGGTGGGATCCATTCAGGCCGAGGCGCGCTCCCGTGCCAGGAAAGAAAAAAAAACCCGCCTCGTTAACGCCGGATACGGGTGCAGATGACACCGGCGCTGCGCTGATGTGCGCGTGTGGCTGAGTAGGCGCGGAATAACGGGCTAATTGCGTTGGGAGCGCAAAGCGGAGCGAAGCGCCATTAAAACCGCGTTAAGCACGAGTGGCCCAGTGGGCCGGTTTGGAACAGGAACCACAGAAACGTCTGCACCATGAGCCCGACTCCTGAGGACGAGATTGAACGATAAAAAGCGTCTATACAGGATGGCAAAGTTCTGCATAGGGGAAAAAAATCCAGACAATGTTGAAACAAAATCAGTTGGAAACATTCTGTGGTTTGGTAATTTATTTTTTGCACTGACCACAATCAGGTCTGTCAAGCCAACCCTCACATTTCATTCAGTTCCTCATATTGTGTGCTTCCTTTAAAAAAAACTATATAATCCCTGAGCTCATCATCTCCCCCTGAGAACGCTCCACTTGGACCTTATGCATATTGAATCTGTTTAACTACATGGCACCACGCTGAACTCTTTGAACTGTGGGCTCGGTCCTGAAGCCGGTCCAGTTTGGACAGCGAGACGGTTAGATCTGGCTCTGTAATGTGCAAGGGTGGAGCTCTGCCCGCTCGCCTCGGGGTCTTCAGCCCGAAATGCCAA
>NC_062535.1:15241570-15244070 GCF_022655615.1 Tachysurus fulvidraco | reverse complement strand
GGTGGATAAGTGCTTGTCTTTAAAGAAGAGCCAGGGAAAAGAGAAGCGTGTGGGTATGTCCGTCTCTCTTAGGAGTACATGGATTCATTTTTGAAAAAGAAAAAAAATAATAATTATGTCTTTGTTTTTTTTTTGTTTTTTTTAAATCTTCATTTAATTTCCTTTTTTTTTTTTTTAAACAGGTGACGAAGTGAATCGGCAGAGCAACAAAGCGTAATCCAAACTGAGCCACGGAGTTCAGAGATAAGCATCACTTCCTCTTATCGACTTCAATAATCACCTGTAACTTAGCAACCGCCCCAGTTACGTCCTGCGCTTCAGACGAGCCTTAAAAATCCAACACGTTTGATCACGCTTGCTGTCTTTTCAGAAGAGAAATCAGTCTTTTTAACCTGTTTCACACAAACCACATGTGTTTTTGCTCAGCATATCAGCTCGTGTTACTCACAATGCTAAGCTCAGCTAGCGTAAGAGACAAAAATACCATGCTAGCTTAGTATGCTATGTATTTTACTCTCATTTAAAGGAAGATGACTACAGCAACAGTTTTCAGAGTCGAGACATGTGCATGCTGCACCTCAACTGATGCGAAATGACAATTAAAGGTGTAGTGTTATATTCCTCAGCTCCCCCTGCTGCCTGTTCGGTGAACTGCACCACTTGTGTTGCGAAATTGCAAGCTTTCGCCTCACCACCAGTCAAACTCTGACTGAAATGATCTTTATGCTTTTTAGATAAAAGGGGCTTCTGATTCTTATACCGTTTGGGGGCGGAGCTTATTTCAGGGTCAGAAAATTTAAAACAGAATCCTGAAATGAAGAATCTAGACAGACTCAACACATAGCAGTATTACACATCACTGTTTTGCTTTAACTACATCACAGTGTTAGACATTGCTTAAGCATTACACATTACATATACTTAACGACTCTGTGTAGAGTGTGTGTGTGACGACGTTAAACTGTAGGCATGCTAGCTATATTAGCTTCCCAGGCCCCAACTTGTGTCTTAAAGAACTTTGAAGCAAACAGAAGCTGAAATTAAGTCATATGAAGATATTTCTTATAGTGTCAGATATTTCGAAGATTAGTCATGATACTGATTCTGAGCTTAGTGACCAAACCAACACAGGAAACATCACAAGCTTGTCTTTAAAACACAGATTAGTGAGGATTAGCGTATGGAGGTAGAAATAAAATGAAAGAACTCTCGATTCCTGAGTCCCTTTTTCTTTTTGTCACTCAAACTCCTGAGAAGCATCAGACACTGTGTTTTATCTGTCATAACAAATCCACTTCTACCATCTTCAGCTCCACTTTTAAAGCCTTTTTTTTGGTTCTGTTGGTTTTTTTTATTAGTATAATTAAAGACAGATTACCAGGTTGTTTGTTTTGAAATATCCAATAATAATCCCAGACTTGTGTGCATTAGGCTACATGAAACCCTCCCTAAGCACTTGGCTCTCTCAGACATCCTGACACCAGAATCTATAATCACGTGTAATACGAACTATAACGTCGTGGGATCAAAGTAACCATCTATGTAAATGTTTTCCCAGAACTTTCCAAAGCTCTCTCAGTAATAAGGCCACTTGAAAAGCAGGGAGGCGATCAGCAATGTTCACCACCAAACCAACAACAATATGTACAAAGCTCAGGTTTAGCCTGGAGCAAAGGAAAGCATTAAACACGACCGAGAGCGAATCAAAAACAACACCAAAAATAATGTTTTTAATAAACACACCATGCAAAATGGGGATGCATGTGTTCTTTCCCTGCTTTAGCACACAGCGGTGTGTGTGTGGCCGCGCACGCGCCCGTGTGTGTGTGCTGCACTGACAACGTGCACGTGTATTGTGCGTGTGTATTGCATGCACCGTTTTAACACAGCGTGCATGTGCGTTTGTGTGTTTATTGCACAAAAAACAGTGTATGTGTGTCTGTATGTGTTGATCTGCGGTCATATTAACATGTTTTATGGTCAGCAAGGGAGCGCGAGACGCTCATTAGCGTCAAACCTCTGCGATGCGTTCGGACCGGACCTCTCTCTCTCTCTCTCTCTCTCTCTCTCTCTCTCTCTCTCTCTCTCTCCCTCGTTCGCTCGCTCGCTCTGCCTTTAAAGGCGCGCGCAAAGGGGTTTGGACATCGGCGTTGCATTGCCACAGACAGACAAGAAGGAAAGAAAGAAAGAAAGAAAGAAAGAAAGAAAGAAAGAAAGAAAGAAAGAAAGAAAGAAAGAAAGAATCGCCATAAAGGAAGTCGGCCTCATGCCCATCCAGATGTAATCACACCTGTAATCAGCTCCTTCTTGACATCCCACTAAGTTGTATAAAGCACAATACATTTGTTGACATGACAATAAAAGCTTCTTGCCTATTGATCTGATTTACAATTTTGACCAGGATGAGCAGCTCGAGATATTCAGACAGAACTACTGGGCTGATGGGAAAATGTAGGAAGCTGTTAGAGAAAACAGTGAGCTGAACCCAGGAGTAAACAGG
>NC_062535.1:15226570-15236570 GCF_022655615.1 Tachysurus fulvidraco | reverse complement strand
CCTTAAAAGTAAAGTCTTGGTTCATCCACATCATTAGGGTGTTATAATATGTAATAACACGTGTTATAACTGTCACGTGGGCACCGATGTTGTTGTTGTTATTGTTGTTATAGCTTCTAAACGTATGATATCCTCTAAGCTTTCCATCTCTCCAGCACTCCAAAACCTATAGGTGGCTCATTGTATTATAGAGCAACAGAATTTTGTGGTATTTTATTTGTCAGGCTCTTTTTTTTTTCTTCTCGGTATTTCCTTTTTTCAACCGCAGAAGTGTTTCGACTGGTTTTGGCATTTGGTTTTAATCAAATGTTTAATCAAATGTTCCCTTTCCAAAGACCTCCGAGGACAGATCGACACACCCTCGCAGGCAATAAGTCAGGATTCGTAACTGAACTGGCCTTGGGCAAGCATTTTTTCATCATGACAAACCTTTTTTTTTATTATTATTTTTTTAAATATAGCGAGCAACGTATTTCTATTCATCGTGAACGCACCTGGAAGCAGCGACGTGAGGAAAGTGTAATGATAATTTAATATGGAGATGAAGAAGTGAGGATGAATGAACCACAGCGAAATTTAGGGTTTCGCTTAAACAGGAGCTTTTGAATAAGATCTTACTAAAGGGGAAAAGGTCACTGGTTCCTCTACGGTACATGTGTGAACTTATTCTTCTGTTTGTTTAGCTATCTTTTTATCTTTTAAGTTTAATTTTCAGTTCTTTTTATCTGGGTTTGTCTATTTAGCCAGTGGAAACTTAGATTTCCTAAGAAAATATATAATGCTAGTTCTGCTCGTTCTCCTTCTTCTTCTTCTTCTTCTTCTTCTTCTTCTTCTTCTTCTTCTTCTTCTTATTATTATTATTATTATTATTATTAGTAGTAGTAGTAGTAGTAGTAGTAGTAGTAGTAGTATTGATTGTTTTCCCTCTCGCTAGTCAGGCCTCAGATCATTCAAGCCTCTTATCCCATTTTGAATAAAACTACAAAAATGCTAAGCGAGCGTTAAGTGAACGACATGCTGTATCTTCTCGAGTTTTTCTTTTTCATGCACGTTAGCGTTGGGCAAATATTCCTTGCTCTTTTCTCAGACAGACAGATGACACGTGGACTCAACTCAGCTTGACTTCCAGAACATTCTGTGAGTTGAACCGATCTGGCAGACGCTCATCGAGCTGATAGGTCGACGTGGTTGTCTCGGTGCCACGGTTGTCGTGGCGACCGTGTCCTGCGGTGACGGCGGGTAGCCGCGTGAACTCGTTTCTGGCTGCAAAAACTTTGAGAGCGAGGGAAAGTTTTCTGTTTGTGTGAGCGGCGGCGTCCATAACGCCGGCCGCCGAGACTCACACACACACACACACACACACACACACACACACACACACACACACACACACACACACACACACACACACACACACACACACACACACAGAGTGATGTGCAAGGAGAGTGCACCTTATGAAGTCGTTGAAACCGACACACATCTGTGTATCCTCTGGTATGTGCAGCGAGCTGACCCGAGACTACACAGGCCACAAGAACAAAAAAAAAAGAACATTTCAAATTGAAACACTGAGGTGCAAAGTGCAAAGCAGGTTCTGGCACAGCTTGAGCTTTTTTAGAGCCAGAAAACTAAAGTCAAACCCCCAAAATACCCTGCAATAATTAGCAGCGTCACGATCGTTCCACTCTTTCAGCTTCTGTGAACCTCTCTCTCTCTCTCTCTCTCTCTCTCTCTCTCTCTCTCTCTCTCTCTCTCTCTCTCTCTCTCTCTCTCTCTCTCTCCTCCTCCTCTCTGTGTTGTTCCCTCTGAGACGTCGGTGCAAGAAATCACATTTTTCCAACACTTCTCCCCGAGGTGCTCCTGGCAGAAGCACAGAGGAAGAGAAGGCCGCTCGGTCCTTTCATATAGCCTCCGTTCTCGTTTTTCCCGCCGTTCTCTCTGTTTCTATCTTTCTTTTGAAGTGCTAGCCATCGCTGCCGTCTGTCTGTATGTTGCCCATCGACGTAAACAACGGAGCGATGTAACGGACAGCCGTGTCGTTTAGAGAGAGAGAGAAAAAACAAGAAAACAGCAAAACTATGGGACAAGTCATGATTGTTTCGGGGCCAAACGATTTGAAAAACTCAACCGTGTGTGTGTGTGTGTGTGTGTGTGTGTGTGTGTGTGTGTGTGTGCTTGTGTGTGTGTTTGTGTGTGTGTTTGTGTGTGAATGCATGCATTGTACTTGAGAGAGAGAAAGATTTAAAGACATTCCACTTAAGACGACTTTCACCATATGTTCATCCACATACATCCACAGTCTCTCTCTCTCTCTCTCTCTCTCTCTCTCTCTCTCTCTCTCTCTCTGTCCCATCACAAACTATAGCTCAATCCCCTCTCATTTGATTCCATTATGGCCGACCAATTAAATGTTTGAAACAAAAGGCCACCATTTACTGGCAGGAGAAAGGAAACCTGTCGCAATTAACACATTTACATACATTTCTATTGACTCCAATTAGGTCACCAGCTCCCACAGCCCTCTTTGAATCCCGCTCTCTCTCTCTCTCTCTCTCTCTCTCTCTCTCTCTCTCTCTCTCTCTCTCTCTCTCTCTCTCTCTCTCTCTCCGCTGTGTTCCCGAGCCTCTAAAATGTTAATTAAGGAAGGGGAACTCCAGATTCTGGCTACAACTCAGCCATATGGACCCTACATATGCTCCATATATATATACACGCACCATATATAATTAATAGTGTGGTTCCCTAAATGAGCCGAACTGGCATCTGGTACCAAGATTTTTTCTCTCCTGTAGGTTTTTGTTAAAATCCACACCACCACCGATGCTGAATCCACTCCGAGACTCCGTAGGAGCTGCTTTCACTCCGTCGGGATGTTTTTTAATAAGCGATGATATAACGTAATATCCAGCGGTTTTATTCACTCAAACAGCATCATAAAAATGTTTTGAGAAAAAAAAAAAAGTTTCTTTTTGGTCTGTTTCAGCGTCTAGTTTTGAACCTTTTCTCTACATCGGGACTGAACTACTTCTCCAGCCACTGGCTCAATAATTCATGTTGATTCTGTTTGGCCCTGATAGAACACTTCTCCGCTGTAAATATAGATCCAGCTCCAGCCCGGAGGCCGAGCATCACAATTAGGACGCGAGACAAAAAAACTGATCATAAATCAGCACTTTTATCCCAAGACCTTTGATGAATAAAACCGCTGGCTCACTTTTTCTTTGGCAGAAGCCAGCCTTTTATTCTCTGGGTTTTGGAGCCGAAGCTAACATCCACGGCCATAACGGCCCTCGTGCCAGGCGCTAAGACCTGGACACCGAACAACCCAGGACAAAATGGCCGCCGTTTTTTTTTTTTTGCTCAATTCCTGTCACTTTTCCATAAGACACAATAGAGACGAGGAGACGCAACTCTGTATACCATCGTATAGTAAAGTACCGGAGGTAAAGACGTTAGCATGGAGCTGCTAAAGCCTCTATAAAAACGCATGAGAGAGAAACGGGAGCGCTAACCTCTCATTGGGAGGGATATGAATAGCCTTTGTTTTTCACTACTCCTCTGCGCCAATGGCTGGAACTTATTATGAGGTTGTGTGTGTGTGTGTGTGTTGTGTGTGTGTGTGTGTGTGTGTGTGTGTGGTGTGTGTGTGTGTGTGTGTGTGTGTGTGTGCGTGCGTGTGTGTTAATATGTAGGCCTATTTATGCATAAAACCCATATTTGTGGTTAGTTTTATATATGTGTGTGTGTGTGTGTGTGTGTGTGTGTGTGTGTGTGTGTGTGTGTGTGTGTGTGTGTGTGTGTGTGTACACGTGTACATCTATGCCTGTATGTGTGAGCACATTTGCGTCTTCATGTATAAAAGTGTACATGCGTGTGTGTGTGTGTGTGTGTGTGTGTGTGTGTGTGTCTCATCTGCTTCTTCATCCCATAAGGGGCATCAGTGTGTGTGTGTGTGTGTGTGTGTGTGTGTGTGTGTGTGTGTGTGTGTGTGTGGTTCAGTGTGTGCCAGGTAGGTGGTGGTGGTGGATAGCTGGTTGGTGGATGGTTTTTGGCTCGTCTGGACCGGTACCAGGTGCGGTTTCTGTGTCCATGAAAGCTGTGAAATGCAATAGGATTTCGCAGGATTTTCTGGCTATGCAGTTCGCCGCCTTTTTTTTTTCTCCAAAGACAAAGATTTGGCCTCAACCTTTCTCTCTCTCTCTCTCTCTCTCTCTCTCTCTCTCTCTCTCTCTCTCTCTCTCTCTCTCTCTCTCTCTCTCTCACTCTCTCTCTCTCTCTCTTTCTCTCTCTAATGCATCTCACAGCATACAAATGAACTAGTGTGAACGGAAAGGTGTCCTTTAAAGCGAAAAAAAACGCCTCTGAACAGAACTACGCTTAAGATCCCGAGAGAACAGGAGAGTTTATGAAGGTGTGGATTTTTTTAATTTTTTTTTTTATTTAGAACCTTTTTTTTGCCGACGATCCAGGGAGTGTGCAGTAAAAGTAGCTTTTGATTGTCGACATATGGGTCTCTCTTAGTTTACAAGATCAAACCTAATTTACATAGTCGTTTTCTTGTACGGCCAGACGCTTCCAAAATTTTACCGCAGACGACATGAGGTTATTTAACCCTTTTTACAAGTACGCTGGCGTTCCAGGTCCACCGGTGAACCAGAAATCAAGTTATTAGAAATTTTCTATTACTTTAAACAAACGAATGATTTTATCTCCACAAGTCTGATCTATAACGAGTCAGGACTCTGTTGTCTTTCTGTGTGAGACGTGTGTTTTCCCTCTGTTGATAATCTTACACTGAATTTTAGTGTTGATGATAAACACCTTCAAATTTGAGATGTTTTTGAACGAGAACTTGGACCATCTCAGAGAGCAGAAATGGGTTTGATATCAACATCAACATTTACTTTGAAGATACAAACATTTGTGTGGGAAAAAAACGATTTCTATGAATATTTCGTCCCTAGTAGGTTAAATAAAAACAGAAATATTTAGTCCTGAGTGTCTCCTTTCATAGGAGCTTCATATTAAACACCACTGTGGAGCGAGACTTGACAAAGACGTTCACTGATAAACATTGACACAACAAAACAAGAGCAAACTCCATGTTTAAAACAGAATCTACGGCAGCTAATATGTACTCCAGTGTCCAAACGCATCATAACTGGTTATGTAGCTCATTAAAGAGCTGGGTTCCTGTTGCCTGGAACATTATGTACTGGTCATGTAACTGGTATGGAGAGCTAGTTAATCTGCTAATATACAGTACTCACTCACTCACTCACTCATTTCCTACCACTTATCCGAACTTCTTGGGTCACGGGGAGCCTGATCTCAGGCGTCATCGGGCATCGAGGCAGGATACACCCTGGACGGAGTGCCAACCCATCACAGGGCACACACACACTCTCTCATTCACTCACGCACTCACACACTACGGACAATTTTCCAGAGATGCCAATCAACCTACCATGCATGTCTTTGGACCGGGGGAGGAAACCGGAGTACCCGGAGGAAACCCCCGAGGCACGGGGAGAACATGCAAACTCCCCACACACAAGGCGGAGGTGGGAATCGAACCCCCAACCCTGGAGGTGTGAGGCGAACGTGTTAACCACTAAGCCACCGTGCCTCACAGTTATAAACAGCTATTAGATTTTCCCCAACTGTATCTAAGTTTTAAAGCTTAGCATTAATATAGAAACTGCGTGATTGATATAGTCACAGGCTCCCCGTGACCCGAGGTAGTCCGGATAAGCGATAGAAAATGAATGAATGTTTATAACTGTATATAGGACATTATACCAAATATGGACATGTACATTGTTTCCTGTCACTTTTCGTTCTCTTGGATATACCTGTGTAGAGTCGATCTTTGTGACATCACTGTGTACCATGAGTTTTTCTTTCTTTCCTCGACCACAGTTTGGTATAACTTTTAGGCTCCGCCTTTGAAAGTTAAAAAGTTGCTAATCAAATTTTTGATAAGATTCCTTATTTAGTAATGAGATTAGTTTATTAATAACATTTGGGACAAAAATCTAAAATGTCTGTATGTGAAGAACAAAAGAAACGTCCGAGCTACATATTAGTCAAGCTGACGGCTCCTGTGCCTCGGCTGATCGTCTACAATTACACCGAACATTCGTGTAAATTTGATTCTTCAATCAGCGAGGTGCAGAAAGGCTGTTAAACACTGTGTTAAAAGGGATTTTTAGAGGCTTTGTGTCTTAAGACTCGGCCTGTGTGGTCATTTGTAAGCGTCTGAGAGCGATAGATAAGAGCAGCTGTGAATCGTGAAATGAAGTGCCTCTCTGTTTGACTTGCAGGCCACGGAGTCGTATCTGGTGCATGAAGAGGCGAGCCGAGGAGCCGCACTGCCCGAGTGCTTCCTGGTCCCAGACACTTACAGGGTAGGAAACGACTCTCTGTCTTTCCTCTTTGTGTTTTTTTCCCCTCCTTCTTTCATTTTTTTCTCTCTGTGTCTCCTTCGGTACCACGTCCGGGTCTCTTCATCCAGTCGGTCAATTCTACACGATTTCATTATGATGATATGATCAGTTTCACCACAGCACGATTTATAGGTCATCGATACGTCAATATCACAACAATCAACATATTATACAGTAAAAACACGGTGATGTCACAGGAAGTTATGGATAAGTTGTCTATCTCATAACTGTGGCGAGTTCATAAACCTATCTATCTATCTATCTATCTATCTATCTATCTATCTATCTATCTATCTATCTATCTATCTATCTATCTATCTATCTATCTATCTATCTATCTATTCCAGTGTCTAAAGCCACTAGTTCTGGGTTTTAGCTTCCAGATGTTTATGCCATCATGTTGTTCTTATTGTAGTGAGCATACAGAGTGAATATGTGAAGATCGATACCGTTTGTACCATCAGGAAGGAAGTCATAGTAAGTTGCCAATGGTACAGAACACAGTATTGACAAGATTTTGAAGAAGAAGAAGAAGAAGAAGAAGAAGAAGAAGAAGAAGAAGAAGAAGAAGAAGAAGGAGCAAAACACATCATCATTAGGTTGATTCGACTCATCTCTTTTGTGTGAGTAGCAGGACGGTCTGCTGTCTGATCTACAGACCAGCTTTCATGTCTGTACAAACTAATGATTAGATCCCAGTTTTAGAGGAGAAAACTATTTAAAATCAGAAACTCACAAAGAAAAAAGTGCTTGTCCCCCTAAAAACATTCATGCATGAACCTTTGTGTAACGGTGCATTAGGTGTGTATTCTTTATATTGATTAAAGAAACGTGCTGTATATTTATTTTTATTTTGTACTAATTAAGAGAATTAGTTAGTTAATTAATTAATTAGTTAGTTAATTAGTTAATTAATCACCTCTAACTGTGACCTTCACAAATGGACTACTGAGAGAAACGCTGACAGTTTGTTGCACCGGTGCAAACATCTGAGAACCTGTTACTCATTTATTGTAAAAACCATGATACTTTTCACAGCAGGAGTATCGTGATCGTGTATCGTTCACCTTTCACGACTTAAAGCAGCTGATTAGAGCTGAAACCCTGAGCGTGTCCTATATTAGAATAATAAAAAATCCTCGGTTTTCTCTGTTAAAGTGCAGCGTGTCAGAAGCCTTTAGGGAACAGCTTATTGTTCTCTGATTATTCAAATGCCAGCCAGATAATAACGGAGCTCGTGGAATTACAGGGTTTTGGACTTTGATTTGGATCGCATGAATGGGGCGTTTGATTACTCCTCTGTCTCGCCGAGAATTAACTTCCAGTCGCACAAGCGCACGATTCATTCACAGGTGAATCGCCGTAAAGCTTCTTTCTTTCTCCGACGTACGAATAAATCTGATTTCCAACATAATCTGAAGATCAGCTCTGGTTAATGAGACAATGCTCTTATATCATATGGCGTGCTTTGTGTGCTGGACGCGTTAAGCTCTATAGAGCGAACCTATCTGCGTAAAAACGTCATTACCATCATTTAAGTACAGGCCATATGGGAGGGATTAAGGTTCAATGAGCGTGTGTGTGTGTGTGTGTGTGTGTGTGTGTGTGTGTGTGTGTGTGTGTGTGTGTGTGTGTGTGTGTGTGTGTCTGCGCAAGTGTGTGCATGTTAGAAGGGAAAACCACATGCTCTAACTATATTGCATTTCTTGTGTGTTTTAATGGGAGCATTACCGACTGAAACCACTAACCTCGACTTCTTGTTTCTGGACCCCTGCTTAGCTTGAGGCTGAGAGAGAGAGAGAGAGAGAGAGAGAGAGAGAGAGAGAGAGAGAGAGAGAGAGAGAGAGAGTTGCGTGTGTAGGAATAAAAAAAATCGCTCGTAAAAAATGAAATGATTCCTTTTTATTTCACCTCACACTCTTATTGTGTTTAATGACTTACGGGTGTGTGTTTGTGTGCGTGTGTGTGCGTGTGTGCGTGTGTGCGTGTGTGTGTGTGTGTGTGTGTGTGTGTGTGTGTGTGTGTGTGTGTGTGTGTGTGTGTGTGTGTGTGTGTGTGCTTTTTTAGACTTTTTTGCTTGTCTATGCAACACAAGTACTTCAGTTGTTTTGGGTTGCTGCCCTTGGGCGTGGTGAGAGGAACAGGGTATCTAAGCACTCTCACCCTTCTCTGCCCTTCTCTCTCTCTCTCTCTCTCTCTCTCTCTCTCTCTCTCTCTCTCTCTCTCTCTCTCTCTCTCTCTCTCTCATTTACATTTACGGCATTTGGCAGACTCCCTCATCCAGAGTGGTGTACAACAGTGCTTTAAAGTCTCTATCAGTGAATACATTAACACTGGTTATAGGTTACAGACTTAGGATACTCTCTCTCTCTCTCTCTCTCTCTCTCTCTCTCTCTCTCTCTCTCTCTCTCTCTCATTACAGCTCGTTTAACGGCTGCTAGGACTCAGATATTGTGAATATCTCACCTTCGAAACTGTTGTCATCAGTAGATGTAATTAAGTTTAAAGATACTTTTGTGTATCACAAAATTCAGGGTTAGAAGGTAAAGCAGTTTCCGTTGTTGTCTCCTGAATACCATGATGAGGAACATGCTGCCTCGTCAACATGTGACTCAGAGACATGTGACTCATCATTCATTGTACATTGAATAAAATCATTTGTACATAACCTTAGATCAATTTACTAACCTTCGTTCTTTGTCATAATTATATTTGTAACTGAATGAAAACAAACACTGATCACCAAGAATCACTGACTTTTGAGTAACCTTCATGGCCTCGGGCTCATCAGTCATCACAGTATTTAAGCACATCGACCCAAGAGTTAAAAAACATTCACTTTAGATCAGACTTGTGGGGATAAAATCATTTGTTTGTTTACGCTGAATAAAAATGACCCAAAATAAAAATTAAAGTACCCGTTTTTTCCTAAGCATGAATAGGGTGTGGTTTAGGACAAGCCCACACAGTAGACTTCCATTCCGCATTTACATTTTCAGAAAATAAACTGAATTGAGTTTGTGTTGATTAGACAGAGAAGTTATTGTGTCATCACAAATAAGAGCCAATCATATTCTACTATGCAAATGAAGGGAAGGAGTGGAAGCAAGGATGGCTAAAAAATAAAGATTTTTAATTTGATATGAAATCAAATATTAGAAATTCGTTAACTTCATTAACTTAACCTGTGGATCTTTTTCCACATTTGGAATTTTCCCATTTTCTCCCAGAACCTAAGTAACTATACTCCCAGGTTTTTAATTATATCATGCTACCCGAGTTCCTTCTGACTCTAAAACAGAGAGTATTTTCCATCCGTTAATAATAACATGGTAAGCCTATAGAATGTTAAACATAGGCGAATGTGGCTTTTAATGGTTCTCTGATCAAAAACGCATGGGTTTAGCGGTCCAAAAGATGTGGCCTACTAGGTGAGTCAGAGTCAGAGTCAGAAAAAAGTACAAAAAAAATGAATTGTATCTCTGTGTGTGTGTGTGTGTGTGTGTGTGTGTGTGTGTGTGTGTGTGTGTGTGTGTGTGTGTGTGTGT
>NC_062535.1:15219070-15221570 GCF_022655615.1 Tachysurus fulvidraco | reverse complement strand
CTTATTTTTGTTTAAAAAAAAACAAGAAAAGAAAAAATAAAAGTGTCAGTCTTTGCTCAACATCCTGGTGATAAGGTTCTGATTGATTCATGGTTTTAATCAGATTTATTGTCTGGAAACTTTTTTATTTATTTTATTATTTTATTTTTTATTTCATTTTTATTTCCCTTTAAAGTGTGCAGTTCGTCAGTGAATACTCTGCATTTAGAGGCTTGTTTGTCAAGAAGCAGTGGTTTCCTTTTAACCTAGAAGAGACGTGCAGTTCTGTTAGAGTGTTTGTTTGTGGTTTTTCCTCACTGGCCAGTCAGGTTCTCTAGAAGGCAGCTGATGGATTATACACACCTAGCGTCGCCCAAGGTGCTTGGGTAATCAGTGTAATTAGCCTTCTGCTCAGCACATTGCACGTCCTGTAAATAGTCAAACAGAATAAGAGGCAACACATGTGAAGTGCATGAGCCTACGGAGCCAGATCAAGTGCTGGCTCAGACTACCATTCTACCGCGGGTGATTTAGCCAAATAAAAGCCGACAGAAAGATGGATGTCTTTATGCACGCATAAATAATTAAAATTCGGTCATATACGCAGTATATAGCTATCAGGTGGTACTAGAGAGTACGATACCTTGTCTTGTACCGTTTGTCTGCTATTTTTCCGCTTTAATTAAAACGAATTAGAGATCGCGCGCACGCGTGGCGCACATCAGAGCGCGCGCTCAGTGTGTTTATTATCTGTAAATCTTTCTGTCTCTTTTTTTCTCTCTCGCATGGAGGAGCGTGTACTTAATGAGAGCACAAGTAGCCTTACAGACTCACTTGTTAGTATGCAAGTGCACAGGCTCGAAGTTTTGGGATTTGGAGCACAGCCAAGGTCTCGGACGTAGTTCGGGATTTTTTTTTCTTCTTCTTTTAAATGAATGCCGTCTTTGTGTTCGGTGGTAAAGCGCAGGTTTTGGCTCAACTCACTCCAGGCCACGTTTACGCACAGTGAGAGTTTGCAACACAGCCCCGGGTCGTGCTGCAGCCTCAATGCATGCAGAGAGTTTTCTTCTGATCAGACACCTGACCTACACCAACGAGTGTTTGGGTTAAAATGAATTAAAATATGATCTAAAGCTCACAAGTGTGCTGCATGAAGCTCGACACGGTGTTTACGTGTGATGCATGAAGCAGCGTTACCAACTCTCTTCAGGGGTACCTAAGGCATGCGCAAAAAAGTCCCGTGGTGACGTCAGAGCTTTGCATAGTCGTTTATTTGTCATAATTTGAATTTCAAATTACAAATTACGATAATTGAATTTTTTTCTGTAACTCGATTAGAAAACAATAGTCATTTTGTCTGGACAGAAAACAATAGCTAATCTATTGCATACAGAAAGATTAATTCTAGAATAGAAACTATCTATTTACATATTTAGAAACATATATAGAAACTATCTATTTACATATTTACAAGTGAAGGAGCAGTTACAAGTGGAATAATCCTCTTTTATTACTGTAAATAATGTCAGTAATGAGCAACCATAAGAAGACTGGTGAACAATGCTGGTCAGTGATTGGTTGAGAGGAACACTGGTGATCAGTGATTGGTCAATGTGAACAATGGTGCGAATCAATGATGGCGACTGGAAAAATAGTAATGAGTCGAATGTTGTGAGCTGTCGAATTATATAAAGTGCAAAACACTTATTTAAATCTACTCAGAAATTCAAACAATTTGTTGTTCAATCTGAAAAAAAAATCTATAACTGAATCGAAAGATTTACCAACTCTATAGACAAAGTCTCTAAATTGCCAATACAGACCGAGAGAGAAATGACAAACTCCGCCCCCAAACCCTAATTTTAATTGTTACAAAACTCCACACTATCTCAGGGTTCATTTATTTATTTTGTAGGAAAATGTTTGCAATGTAAACGATGTGCAAGTGCAGTAGAACCTGATCTCGCTGCCCAGAGTCAACCTGATCTCACGGGAAATGACGTCATTGTAAAAATAGGGCAAATGTGTTTGGATTACATTTTATTATATAGGAATGAAATTGCAAACACTAACCACGTGCGAGACCCCTGATTTAACCTTCGTATATTCCATGTGACACTTATGAGATTTGAACAGTGGAATTACGAGAATGAAACGAATGACAAGCCGAATGATTTCAAATGTACTGTAGCACCGTCACTTACAAATACTTTAAAATAGTAGTGAGCTGAACTAGCTAGCTAATACATAGCTAATAGCATAGCTAGCATATACTGGTCCATTTTTGTGGTGCATGTTGAGAATGTCAGTTTTTCTACACTTTCTTTTACATTGTCAAATATAGTACATAAACGTGTAAGGACATAAAGACATAAAGTATAATCGCAGGACGGTGGATGTGACGCACAGCACCTTAGACAAACTTTAAAAATAAAGAAGTTAAAAAAATAAATAGGGATAAAATCCAGAAGTGACATTTGGTACAAAGAGTCATATGTAGAGCTGATAGATATTTATTAAG
>NC_062535.1:15201570-15214070 GCF_022655615.1 Tachysurus fulvidraco | reverse complement strand
AGGTTGATTGGCATCTCTGGAAAATTGTCCATAGTGTGTGTGTGTGTGTGTGTGTGTGAGTGAATGAGAGTGTGTGTGTGCCCTGCGATGGGTTGGCACTCCGTCCAGGGTGTACCCTGCCTCGATGCCCGATGACGCCTGAGATAGGCACAGGCTCCCCGTGACCCGAGGTAGTTCGGATAAATCGGTAGAAAATGAACGAATGAAAGAATAGAATATGATTTAATAATAAGAGTGTAATAGAGTTAAAGAACAGGATAGAATTAAACAATAGACTAATGTACACTAGGACAGAATGGAGTAGAGCAAAACGGAGCATAATAGAATTGAGTAGATTAGAATACATTAATCAACTTAAATAGATTAATGAAATAAGAAGAGGGTTTGGGGCGAAAGTAAAAAAATAGAACACAGCCGAATAAACAGAATAAAGTAGAGTACAATGGGTTGAAAGAATCAAATAGCATTAAAGAACAGACTAGAATAGATTAGAAGAGAATTGAGTAGAGTAGAACTGAGCACAACAGGACGGACAGATTAGAATCGATCCGTAGAATAAAACAGAGTTTAGTAGAAAGGAAGAACAGAAGAGTTACGCGATAAAGCCGAGCACAGCAGATCAGCAGAATAGAATAGAATCGAGAGTAGAATTGTGTGGAGTAAAATAGATTGTTGGTGGCTGACTTTAATGTTTAGGTATCTGTTTTATCGTAGTGAGGGGTTGACGTTGCTGTTGTCGTGGTGATTCCTGTGCACCTTGTAAAGAGTTGTAGATTAAATGGACCGTTAGGCCACGCCTATTCTCCCGTTCCCGAGCGTCTCTAGAGAACATGGCGGCGATAATTAAAATCATGACATCTCACTACGCACCGCACGTTAAGAGGTCGTCAGCACATATGTTGCTCGTTGTTGTACAAGTCTGTAAACGTCATAATAATAGCTTGCATTTGAAGCTTTAATCCGAGCCCAAGGCCAAGTTCCAACGGTGCGCTTCGGAGTCGCGGATTTTGATGTAGGATCGGTTCTAATCAGGTCCAGGTGTGCTGCGGATTATCTGATAATGATACTTAATCCCACAGGACCTCCGCGATGATTATCTTTCAAATAAACCATAATAGCAGATGAAACTCCACACATGTAGGCAATTCCGGATCGGCATTTAAAGTCGGCGCACATTAGCGAAGGCAGACGGAGATGCCGAATAATCTGCATGCTAAACAGAGTGTAATCTGTAATCATTCATTCGGATCTCACTTTCTCCGGCTTGGAACGCTACATGTTTGCGGAATGTCGTACACAAGCTAAACTCCGACGGAGAGCATTACATACTACATACTACCCCCTCAACCATACCCCCAACCCACCAACACACACACTTTCAAACATCCCTCAGGCAGAGAAGTTGGAGGGATGCGGACACGAGGGAGGGGATGGTGGCTTTTAAACGAGTGGAGAGAGGGATGGTGGTTTTGTAAATGAGCGTAGGGGTGGACGGCAGTTTATAAAGGAGTGGAAGGAGGGATGGTGGTTTCTAAACGAGCAGAGGGAGGGAGAGCGGTTTTTTAAATGAGTGCGGAGAAGGAGAAGGTGGTTTCGGGTGGGGTGGAGAAGGATCACTGTTTATTTACTTATAGGCTGCAGTCGTAGACGCTTAACAAGAAGAATGAGTGGCAGCGAGCCAGGCACCAAGCAAATGGAAATGTGTGCATAGTGTGCAGGGAAAGAGAGAGAGAGAGAGAGAGAGAGAGAGAGAGAGAGAGAGAGAGAGAGAGAGAGAGAGAGAGAGAGAGAGAGAGAGAGAGAGAGTGTGTGTGTGTGTGTGTGTGTGTGTGTGTGAGAGAGAGAGAGAGAGACAGAAAGAGAGTTTGTGTGTCTTTAACGCTCTTAACATTAATCTTGCTGATGTAGGCATTCCTGTGGTTCTCTCTCTCACTCTCTCTTGTTTTCGCTCTCGTTCACTTTTCTAAGCATTTCGCCGCCACAGGTTGCAGCACAGCGCAGATATAAAACAAGGAATGTAAACAATTAAAAGCACAGTTTTGCTGCCATTGCAAGAACGTGTGAAGAACTGGGTAAATACAGGGTTTTCAGTATAACAATCTGGCAGTTAAAACCTGGAAAATGGTGTTGCTGGGCAGCTAATTTATATGGAAGTGAGCAAGAGCTTGATAATGACTTAACCAGGCTAGTGAAAGTTAAAGAAAGCGCTAGCATAATAGTTACAAAAGGTGCATGACAGAAAAAAAACTTTTTTTTTTTATCTCTGAGAACTTTTTTAATATCACAAACTGCATTATAATTACACAGCAATAACTAATTACATTTCTACTGGTGAGAAATAAGATTTATAGCGTTGCAACTTTCTAAAAAAGAAGTAAATATTCACAGAAAAACAAATGCGCTTAAAGCAATGCATACAAACTAGTAACAATGCTAATTAAAATAGTTGATTGCGGCTAAATAAGTGTCAATATTTTACACAAAAATCCTTTTTTTTCTCTCTTTTCGCCTGAAACGAAGGCAACCATCAGGAATATTCCTTTTGTAAACTTTGTAAAAGTTCCAGTTCCAGAAAATTTACCACAGGAACTTACAGGACACTTGTTTTTGGAGCTAATCTCGCTAGCTATAAAACCTTCTATGAGAATTTGTTTGGGTTAAGTTAGTTACTTTTACTCAATGTGTCACCTGCTTGAATGAGTAAATTACATTTCTTAATGTTTTAGGAATAAATTGTAGAGCTATAGTAATAAGAACAGGTTAGCTACTCGGCTATTAGGTACCGCGTTTCCTGTATGACCAACGGAACTCACAGCGATGGTGGAAACGGTCCAAAAATATCAGAAATATCAGATATGTGGGTTCCTCAGATATGTGGGTCAATTGTGAAGAAAAAGAAAAGCCTTCGTACAAGTAAAATGGAACTTTTACTAGATTTAGCACCGAAAGCAAAGCGAGCCTCTGTGGAATTAGCCATATTAGGAAGCTTGACATGATAATCTGCGAACTCAAAGAGCTGTCATAAAGATTAAAATCTCCAAAGTTTGAGAGTTACACGAGAGAGTTCTTCTTATGGAATATTCCTGTAAACACGTCGGATACTCGATCCCCGTCTGAACGTATGATTTTAAACGTTGGCCTCCTGTCTATATGACCTCGAAAGTGCAGCTCTGTAGCAGGCAGCGTGGTCTGCAGAGCAATATAGAACTGCACGGATGTGATTATAGCTCGGTGGCTGCGTGCCAGACGTCGTGCTTCATTCCCCAGCTATGCATGTTTAGGTACGTGTGTGTGTGTGTGTGTGTGTGTGTGTGTGTGTGTGTACACGTGTGTGTGTCCAGCCGCACTTCTGCGCTATGTGTGTTTAGACTGCCTTTCACGGAGGTGGTGAAATCCAGACGCTAACCTGAAGGCACTGTGCCGTTAGCACGTGGAACCCTGCCAGATCCTCGCTGAAGCCACTAGTATGGAATACCTAAAGGGACAAAATTAAAAAGGATGTGTGAAGTGAAGCGACATGGCTGGGATGAGACTTTTTTATCGTTGGTGTTGAAGGAGGTGTTCTCCTGACAGATCTGTGAAGCGGGAATGTTAAAAAAAAACAACAACAAGGCTAGTTAGGACCTGCATGCTGCCGTCTAATTTGCATGCTTGTTATCCTCAAAAGAAACCAGTTTTAATTGAACGAGTAAGAAATGAAAGGAATCTTGGTGAATTCTTCAAGTAGCCCGTTAACCATTCACTGGTATCTGACATCATCACATTCCCTCAAGCCACAACCAATCAGGTGTAGCTTTGCTTTTCATTTCATGAGCATTGTTATGTTTAACGCATTGAAACTTTCACCGTGTCTTGATGGAGTCGAGGTTGGAAAAAAAATATATAACCGCTTGGCTCTCGTAATTAGCCTGACAGTTACGTACAACTTCATTTCTTCTGCATTTACTGAGGATAATAAATCAAATCTAGCTAGCAAGCTACAGTCAAGTGTGAAAGTATTTTTATGACTTGCAATGACTAATTTTTATGACTAACATTACCTTGGCTAGCCTTGTCTAATCTTATCTTTTTTTTTTTTAATCTGAAAAACTGTTTATTTGAAGTAATCTTGGAAGTCTAGAAGTTTTCTTCTGTCAAAACAGAAGAAGCTGCTCGTGAAAATAAATACCTGTTCCCAAGGTCTGCTAGTTTTAAGACTAAATGATTCTGAGGCTTGTGGCCAGAGAGGTGTACAATAAAGTATCAGACGCATTGTAAGCCGTGGGCAGAGGCTTATGTCTGTGTATTCTGTGTGTGCTAAACAATACCAAACAAGAACACACCGGCGTATTAGGTTTCTCTCGGTGTATTTTCTACATGTAACTGATATAAATGAAAAGGTCGGAGGTATTACGATGGTTTAAAAAAAAAAAAAAAAAGAAACCCAGGACTTGACTTGTTGACTTGGGACTCGATATATAATACATGAGGCTCGCTTGATACTTCAGGCTAAAAGACTTGGACTTGCTTATACTTGCAGAACGATGACACATTCGCAATGAATTCTGGGACGATTTGTGACTCACAGTAAGCATTGAGTCTTGATTTAAACATACGGCGAGTGAAGCTCGGATTTAATTTATTCACTGCAAAGATCCGTACAAGCTTTCATTCGGGACTTCATCTTCAGGAGCTGGCTTATCCTGTGAGGAGGGGAAACACCGTGCATGTCCTCACACAATTATTTACACACTTCCTCACACACTTCCTCACACACTTCCTCACACATGCATTTACACACTTCCTCACACACGTCCTCACACACGTATTTACACACTTCCTCACACATGTATTTACACACTTCCTCACACACTTTCTCTCACACGTATTTACACACTTCCTCACACATGTACTTACACACTTCCTCACACATGTATTTACACACTTCCTCACACACTTCCTCATACACATATTTACACACTTCCTCACACATGTATTTACACACTTCTTCACACATCCTCACACACGTATTTACACACTTCCTCACACACTTCCTCATACACATATTTACACACTTCCTCACACATGTATTTACACACTTCCTCACACACTTCCTCATACACATATTTACACACTTCCTCACACATGTATTTACACACTTCCTCACACACTTCCTCATACACATATTTACACACTTCCTCACACATGTATTTACACACTTCTTCACACATCCTCACACACGTATTTACACACTTCCTCACACACTTCCTCTCACACGTATTTACACACTTCCTCATACATGTATTTACACACTTCCTCACACATGTATTTACACACTTCCTCACACATGCTTTTACACACTTCCTCACACACTTCCTCACACACGTATTTTCCCACTTCTTCACACATGCATTTACATACTTCCTCACACAGGCATTTAAACACTTCCTTACACATGTATTTACACATTTCCTCACATACTTCCTCATACACATATTTACACACTTCCTCACACATGTATTTACACACTTCCTCACACACGTATTTACACACTTCCTCACACATGTACTTACACACTTCCTCACACATGTATTTACACACTTCCTCACACACTTCCTCATACACATATTTACACACTTCCTCACACATGTATTTACACACTTCTTCACACATCCTCACACACGTATTTACACACTTCCTCACACACTTCCTCATACACATATTTACACACTTCCTCACACATGTATTTACACACTTCCTCACACACTTCCTCATACACATATTTACACACTTCCTCACACATGTATTTACACACTTCCTCACACACTTCCTCATACACATATTTACACACTTCCTCACACATGTATTTACACACTTCTTCACACATCCTCACACACGTATTTACACACTTCCTCACACACTTCCTCTCACACGTATTTACACACTTCCTCACACATGTATTTACACACTTCCTCACACATGTATTTACACACTTCCTCACACATGCTTTTACACACTTCCTCACACACTTCCTCACACACGTATTTTCCCACTTCTTCACACATGCATTTACATACTTCCTCACACAGGCATTTAAACACTTCCTTACACATGTATTTACACATTTCCTCACATACTTCCTCATACACATATTTACACACTTCCTCACACACGTATTTACATGCTTCCTCACATACGTATTTACACACTTTCTCACACTCGTATTTACACACTTCCTCACACACTTCCTCACCCACTTCCTCACACGCATATTATCACACTTCCTCATGACAGTTCAGGGCAGTGAGTCTACAGTCAGATTATGGAAGGAAATGAGAGAACCTGGAAAAAAAATACCCATGTGGACTTCAGTGTGGGGTTTCTCCAAGTTCTCTGCTTTCTTTCTTTCTTTCTTTCTTTCTTTCTTTCTTTCTTTCTTTCTTTCTTTCTTTCTTTCTTTCTTTCTTTCTTTCTTTTAGGAGGAAACCAGAGAACCTAGTAGAGACCCACTTGGTCACAGGGTCTCAGTGTGGGTTTTCTCCAAGTTCTCCAGTTTCCTCCCCCAAGCACTTGCCAATAGATGAATCAGTGACTCTAAACTGGCCCAGGTGTGTGTGTGTGTGTGTGTGTGTGTGTGTGTGTGTGTGTGTGTGTGTGTGTGTGTGTGTGTGTGTGTCCTGACATTGACTAGCTTTGCTGTACAGTCTCCCCTCAGTGTTCCTGGGATAGTGTCTGGACTTTACCCTAACCCTGACACGAACTAGCGCACCAACATGTGTTTGGTTTTCTGTTCAGCAAGCTGAAGAAGCCGGGATGAACAAACTGCTGTTTTTGAATGTGACAGTGTTTAATGGACTTGTCATTGCTGCTTCCCTGAAGAGTTTCTGCTGAAGAATTTTGGCAAAGCCAGAGGAATTATCTGGAATTAGACTCTACGCCCCAGCGACGTGGATCGTTCCAAGAAAAAGTAGCCGAGGGAGTGGAACGTGGCGCTAAGACGCAGTGTGTGGAAAAGACCAGTGATCTGCTAGCTAACATGTAGCCGTGTAAAGAGATCACTACTATCCAGAATTTGCTAGTCAGAATTAGCATGCCGGTTTGTCAACACACCCATTCTAATATCCGGTATTAGCATTAGCAACTCATTAGCAACTTGTATTTTGTTCTGGAAGCACACACTGGGGCTCGTAACCATGATACGCACATATTGGATTTCTTAGCAGGAAGGAAGAGAAGGCATGCTAACTGTATTATCCTGCTCAGGGGTGTTACAGGTTGCCAAGTAATATCAGGAAGAATATGAAGCGAATTTAGCTTCACCGTCCCATCCAAAGTCTTCTGTTAAATTAAGACCTTCATGATTTCCGGATATCTAACCGATTTCTATCCTGTTATGCCATGAGCATATCTGTGGCTTTTCAGCAGCCAGGTGTGTGTGTGTGTGTGTGTGTGTGTACATATGTGTGTGTATATATACATATGTGTGTGTTTACATTCAGGATAGAGTAATTTCCTCTATTTGAAAAGCTCTCTTTTTGCTTTCCCTCTGGAATGCATCTGTCACCAAGAACCATTAGTCGATTTTTCACACTTAGGCGCGTGTTCAAGCATATGCGCCATTAGCAGATATTTTGGGTTTCAACCAAGCCGTAATAAACGATCCGTTTAATACCAACAATCAGACCTGCGATTAGATGCTTTAACCGGTACGGATCCAGTGGACGCAGTCTGATCACTGACATGAAGCAACTGTTAAATAAGTGTTTCTTAAGGCAAGGGATGGTGTTGTGCTGGAGAGGGTGATGATCTGTCACACACACACTTGAACACACAATACACAAGCACACACACAAGCACACACACAAACACACACACAAACACACACACAATATGCAAACACAAACACATACACTTGAACACACAATACGCAAACACACACACAAGCACACACACAAACACACACACAAACACACACACAATATGCAAACACAAACACACAAACATATACACTTGAACACACAATACGCAAACACACAAACACACAAACACACACACAAACACACAAACACACACACAAACACACACACAATATGCAAACACAAACACACACAAACACATACACTTGAACACACAATACGCAAACACACACACACACAAACACACAAGCACACACACAAACACACACACAATATGCAAACACAAACACACAAACATATACACTTGAACACACAATACGCAAACACACACAAACAAACACACACACAAACACACACACAATATGCAAACACAAACACACAAACATATACACTTGAACACACAATACGCAAACACACACGCATAAACACACAAACACACACAAACACACACACAATATGCAAACACAAACACACAAACATATACACTTGAACACACAATACGCAAACACACACACAAACACACACACAAACACACACACAATACGCAAACACACACACACAAACACACAAACACACACACAATACGCAAACACACACACACAAACACACACACAAACACACACACAATACGCAAACACACACACACAAACACACACACAAACACACACAATACGCAAACACACACGCACAAACACACAGACACACATGCACATACATACAGACTAACACACAAACACACACACACAAACACACACAGCTCATTATTTTACCATATCTAACAGTCATTACTGTATAATATCCTCATACATGTATCGGGACAATATTAACAACTTTATTAACTGCATACTGTAATGAAGCTGACATTCAGAAAGGCTGCGTGTTCTTCGGAATCTCTTGAACTGTCTTAAACAGCAGTAAAGATTGGAGAAGTAACTGTTACACAGTGTGTAGAGAGAGACTGCACGGCTCCTGAGTAAATAGTCCCTCAATCACTTACACTTTGATTTTTAGGAGTTCTGACAAATTCACATGAAAAAAATCAAAAAGCTTTCTGAAGTATGATATGCCATGACAGAGGATGTGTGTGTGTGTGTGTGTGTGTGTGTGTGTGTGTGTGTGTGTGTGTGTGTGTGTGTGTGTGTGTGTGTGTGTGTGTGTGTGATGATCCAGGTGTTTTTAACGCTCCCTGTCTTTTATGCTGGTTGAATTTGTCAGAGCCATGATTTCATTTCCTTCGCACAGCTTTCAGCCTTTTGTCTTTTACAAATTGATGGGAGCGTTCTTTCCTAATGGGCTGTCTATATTTCTCTCTCTCTCTCTCTCTCTCTCTCTCTCTCTCTCTCTCTCTCTCTCTTTTCACTCTCTCACACACACACGTTCTCTCTTTTCATTCGTATTCTCTGACATGAAGCCAAGTAAGTTTGTGACGTGGCACCATCTCGAAGCAGCAGAGAGCTGTGGAGTACAGGTCTTTCTGACTCTGTGTGTGTGTGTGTGTGTGTGTGTGTGTGTGTGTGTGTTTACACTGTACAAGGCTGCACAAAGATACACTTATTCACAATAATACATGTGCAATCTGTAAAATATTTTAAACAATGGATTAAGCTGTGGCCTTAAAAAAGTGTTTTATTTCACGGACAGTTTGGGGAATCAACCGGGACAGAAAGCTCATATTTATTTGGATACACCGCCTGTGAGTCATTTCATAAACACCATACAGGCCACCGATCCTGGAGACGAGGCTTCGTGAATACAAGCGAGAATAATTCAAATCATTCAAACCCACCTGAGAGACCTTGAAAACAATAAACAAAGACGAATCTCACTTAATACAAAAAAAAACAAAAACAAGCAGACATTATTCACATTCCAGGTGACTTGTAGGTTGCACAGAACAGAGCAGCGGTAATTAATGGGTTTTGTTTATTACATCGATGTCGTGTAAAACCAATTAAGCTTTAAGAATTCAGAATTTTAATCTACTTTCTGTTTTATAGCATCCTCTTTTTAATCTGAGTACCGAACCTGAAAGTGGTGGATGAAGGTAGCATCTCTGATCGTACAGCAGTTAATAGAAGAAAACATTTGGAAATGAAAAATAACAATCATGACAAAGAGACATCTAAATTCACAAGGGTCCTTAATCAGAGAAAATCTCATAAGATACCAAGAATGTGTGTGTGTGTGTGTGTGTGAGAGAGAGAGAGAGAGAGAGAGAGCGAGAGAGAGAGAGAGATTGTGTGAGTGTAGACTTCTGATGATTCATTTTCTACCGCTTATCCAAACTTCTCGGGTCACGGGGAGCCTGTGCCTATCTCAGGCGTCATCGGGCATCGAGGCAGGATACACCCTGGACGGAGTGTGGGTCATTCTGATGATGATGTCTCATTTAAAAACATATGTATTTAAAAAAAAAAGGCATCTTAAATATTTAAAAGCTTTAAGATTGAAATAATTCTAGTCATTTATTAACTCCTGAAAGCTAAAGAGAGCTGAAATGACATGTACTGATGTACTGTAATGGCTTTAGATACTGGTACAGCATCATTTTAAGAGCTTGTCATAACTGCGCTACAATTGTCCAGGATTGAGGATTCTTATTTACTCTGTTTCTTTGAACTTTCTTCCTTCCTAAACACCACAGACACACCAGAACTCTTCATCCTTTTAAAGGGTGCCAAATTATTTATAAATTAGAAGGTTAGTGCATGTCTAGAAGTCACTAGAAGTCGCTGCGGCTCAGCAGACTTTGTAAACACCCGACAAAATTGTCAGTATGAACCACCGAGATCCAGCAGGTCAGATGTGTGATGTGTGTTTATTAGAAGTCACCTCATTTGTGCTAGCTTTTAAAGATAGGTGTGTGTGTGTGTGTGTGTGTGTGTGTGTGTGTGTGTGTGTGTGTGTGTGTGTGTGTGTGTGTGTGTGTGTCTGCAAGGGCTTTGGAACTAAACATATGTGCTATTTTTATGTTTAAATTAGCACCAGCTAACTTCCAGAAAATCACTTACTGCACCTTTAAACATGAATTATTTTGGTTAATGATCCAAATGACCTCATGCTCATGGTGTCTCCCTGCATCTCACTCTCTCCCTTAGATATAAACACACACTCACATTCTGTTATCAAGCCTGTTCTTTCTCTAATAAAACACTGTGTGTGTGTGTGTGTGTGTGTGTGTGTGTGTGTGTGTGTGTGTGTGTGTGTGTGTGTGTGTGTGCACTCACTCATGTGTAGCTTAGAGTAATTCACTTTTACTGTGATATAATTAAATCCCGACCACATGTGTGACCCCGGGTGAGTGTGTGTGTGTGTGTGTGTGTGTGTGTGTGTGTGTGTGTGTGTGTGTGTGTGTGTGTGTGTGTGTGTGTGTTTGTTGGATTGTTATCAGCGTGATCTTTGTACCGAATAAAAACGCCCGTTAGGTACAAAAAGTGAATTCGTTTGTTTCATGAATGGACTGCCTTGTTTGGGTTTGTGAATGGATTTGAGAACTCTTGTGTTGTACATGGTGTGTGTGTGTGTGTGTGTGTGTGTGTGTGTGTGTGTGTGTGTGTGTGTGTGTGTGTGTGTGTGAGTGAGTGTGTGAAGGAGTGAGGGGTTTTAAAAGTTAAAGGAACAGATAAAGAAAGTAAAATAAACACATTGGTGCTGTAGTAATTCCCATAATTTCCATCATTCCAAATACCTGCTTTACGTCGCCAACAAATTATTTTCGTCTACACAGTTTTGTAAAATAGCAGGTAAAGTCTAAAGAAAATGTCTTTCCAATTAATGCTACGATACTTTCATCAAATGGGAGAGGCGGGGCTTAAGATTGAACGATCACCAGACTGAAGCAGAAACGCTACTTGTTAGTTAGATCGTTTTTGCAGCTCGAGAACAAAACTAAAGAAGCAAACTTCAGACTAACAACGTGTCCGTTTCATTTCCCCTGAAGTGTAAGGAAGCGTTCAGGTGCATAGCTTTTCCCTTTATAAATACTCTATATCAAAGGATTATTTCAGTGTAGGAATGTTAAATGTTGAAAAGTGTCTGAAAGGATCAGGGTGCCGCTGAAGGACAAGTGTGGAGAGAAAGAAGAGGAAGAGGGGGTGGTGGAAGGAGAAAGAAGGAGAGACGGAAAGAAGGAGAAGGAAGCTGGTGCTCGATTTGCATAAAGTACAAGGCACCGTGCCCACTGGAGGAGAAGGGTTGGCACTCGGCCCTGCAGACTGGCACAGGAGGACGAAAATAATGAAAGAAAGACAGCGAGAGAGAGAGACAGAGAGAGAGAGAGAGAGAGAGAGAGAGAGAGAGAGAGAGAGACAGTATTTATGAGCGCGGCAGTCGAGAGTGCAAGAGAGATGGAGAAGGAGAGGCTAAGAGGAGAAGGAAAGATGTATGCGCTTGCGAATGCGCTTCATTATGATATGTTTTGTTTAGACAAAAATACCCGACTCACCGGCCATCTGATACGACTCGTAGGCATCGCGCCGTTTGCTTCCCTGTACTTTGTTTCATTGGCTGGACGTTGAGTCCAACAATCAATCTACCATTGATGAGTTCACTTCATTAGGCTGCATGTGGCGCCCGGCTGCTGCTTTCACCATTACAGCGTGGGTG
>NC_062535.1:15191570-15194070 GCF_022655615.1 Tachysurus fulvidraco | reverse complement strand
GCTCCTGCCACACGTGCGTGCCTTCTCCTACACCTGGTTTAACCTGCAGGCACGCAAGCGCAAGTACTTCAAGAAGCACGAGAAGCGCATGTCCAAGGACGAGGAGCGCGCCGTGAAGGATGAGCTGCTTGGAGAAAAGCCTGAGATCAAGCAGAAGTGGGCGTCGCGGCTCCTCGCCAAGCTGCGCAAGGACATCCGGCCCGAGTTCCGCGAAGACTTCGTGCTCAGCGTGACGGGCAAGAAGCCTCCGTGTTGTGTGCTCTCCAACCCGGACCAGAAAGGCAAGATGAGACGCATCGACTGCCTGAGGCAGGCCGACAAGGTGTGGAGGCTCGACCTGGTCATGGTGATCCTGTTTAAAGGCAGCCCGCTGGAGAGCACGGACGGAGAGAGGCTCGTCAAATCTCCACAGTGCTCCAACCACACCCTGTGTGTGCAGCCACACCACATCGGCGTCTCGGTCAAAGAGCTCGACCTCTACCTGGCCTACTTCGTCCACTTGCCAGGTCAGTGCAGGATACACACAGGCACAGCACACAGGCACCGAGGAGAGCTTTTCATTCTCATCTTACACACACACACACACACACACACACACACACACACACACACACACACACACACACACACACACACACACACACAAACTCTGAGTTTACCCAAACTGGTTATTATGTTCCTCTTATATATTATATAGACATCATATGTATATTTGTCACACGCTTGGGATTCTCAGTTAGGATTCTCTGGAGCCATCACACAACAAGTTGAGACATCAACAACATTAAACACTGATACACAACCACATTATCTCTTAGATCTTCATCACCGTATTCTCGTCACGTCCGAGTATTAGATTTAATAATTAGCCAGGAATAAACGGCTTCTTATTTCTTTCTCTGTCTAATATTTCCTTTACTCTACATAACGTTGTTCTAAATACAGTTACAGAAGTTATTTAGAGAAAATAAGAATTGCAGATAAATGCAGAACAATGTTCATATTTAACACGATTTACATTCACAAGCTTCCCGTAGCATCCGAATATAATACGAGTGTCTAATATTGTGTATAACAATGTTTAAAGGTAAAAATTAAAACAAAAAAATGAATACATTAATTAAACACTTATAACTGTTATATTAAAATGCTACAAAATTCTAAGTTATTATTGCTTTTAAACTTTTTTTTTTTAATTTTATATTTCAGAATTATTTTCTAGACTTCGCGATACACAACCACATGCAAAAATAACACACACCTCTTAACGTGACTAAGTAGGGAAATGAAATACCTGAGATTCCTCTCATTCATCTCAACCCGGCGTGTGAGAAAATGAATAAATCAATAAATAAACAAATAAAAACGTAAATGCTAATTAGGAATTAAAAACGTAAGGAGTTGACTGAGGCTTCGTTATCAGAGCAGCTTGTACGTCTGACCTCATACACGGAGTTTGTCAATGAGGGTTTAAAAGGATGCAGTGTGTGTGCGTGTGTTTGTGTGTGTGTGTGTGTGTGTGTGTGTGTGTGTGTGTGTGTGTGTGTGAGTGAAAGAGACAGAGAAAGAGAGAGAGAGAGAGTGAGAGAGAGAGCATTCTGTTGTAATTGGCTTAATACTGCTATGTTGTGTGTAGTAAGTGGCCGGTCTCCCAGTCACAGCCCGCTGTCTCGTTGGCAGTGTATTATAGAACTGCGTGTGTGCGTGCGTGTGTGTGTGTGTGTGTGTGTGTGTGTGTGTGCGTGTGTGTGTACGTGTGTGCTTATTGGCATTGGTGTGATGCGCTCTCAATTATTCCCTGCCAAATATCACTGCTCATGTAAACCACCATGAATATAGTGTCGTGTTTGTGTGTTTGTTTGTGTGTTTTTATGGTTTTATTTTAATAATCAACTTTTCCACTTCGATCACGTTTAAAATCATAAGTGCTGCGATCAGAAACACAACAGTCACGTAACAGCGATGGAGGTATGACGTACATCACGGTCTTTATCACCCTGAGCGTATCTCAGAGTTTATCGGTGCAGGGGCACCATTCAGAGCACCTCACAAAATCGTGATCGAATTTCAGAAAACATCATTTATCATAAATGGTACACAACAGCTCTGTCTCACGTCACACAATTTTGCTCGATTCTTATTGATCAGATTTGTTAAACTAAGTGCTATGTTTGTTTATGGTTTTGTTTGCTTTCAGAAATGTCCTCAAACTGAGCAGATGATACCGAGCTTAAAATCTAGACATGGCACCGTACCCCCCTTTTTTTTCCCAGTACTGAGTACTGATGCTGAAAATATCATCTGAGATTAATGCATTTTTAAATAATAATAATAATAATAATAATAATAATAATAATAATAATAATAAGCTTTAATAATCATTTTGTTTAACACAGCTTGCTTTATTCAGTAATTCATTCACAAAAAAATGACTTACTTTGCAAATGTAATAAATTACAAGGGCGGGTCAAACGAAATCTTTTCTAGAAAAATCTGTATA